>NW_006921613.1:16562040-16609442 GCF_000298275.1 Orycteropus afer afer | reverse complement strand
TTATCTTCTGTGTCTGTGTTAATTGGTTTCCCTTTTCTTTGTTGAAGAGGGTCTGTGCAATCCTTCTGCCTAGTCCGCCATCTTGCCCCGCCTCCCTCAACAACTGATAGACTGTTAAGGGGATCAGCAAGAGGGACGAATCAAAGGTGACATGGAGAATGATGATGTCATTTGAGAAGAGTTTCCAAGGGAGAAACAGGAGGAGGCTTCAGAGTGGATACATGGTTTTGGACACACACTGAAGTGTTAAGTCAAGCTATCTGACAGGCTGTTGGAAACATGGGACTGAAGCCCCACAGAGGGGTTTGGATTGTTGGAGCTAGAGATGCAGAGTGTTCTGCAAAGAAATGAGAGGTGACACCACGAAAATGGTAAGATTACCAAAGGAAAGAGTTCAGAAGGGGAAGAGAGACAGTCAAGGGCCAGACCTTAGAGAATGCCACATTTAAGATCACAAGAGCCAGACAAAACCAAAGGAGTAGCTAGAGTTATCTGAGAATCAGCCCACTGTCACAGAATATAAAGGAAGAAATTCAAGAGGGAGTGCTGGGGGAGTCATAATGTTCTGACTATGATGTTTTGCTAAGTTGTTGTTGTAAGGTGCCATCGAGTTGCCTCCAACTCATAGGGACCCTGTGTACAACAGAACAAAACAATGCCTGGTCCTGGGCCATCCTCACAAGCTTTGCTATGCTTGAGGCCCTTGTTAACAACCCTATGTCAATCTATCTCACTGGGGATTTTTTGCTAACCCTCTACTTTACCACACATGACATATTTCTCCAAGGACTGTCTCTTCTGACAACATGACCAAAATACATGTGACAGAGTATGTCCATTCTCCCTTCTGGGGAGCATTCCAGCTGTATTTCTTCCACTATAAATTAATTCATTCTTCTGGCAGCCCATGGTATTTTCAATATTCTTAACCAACACCACAGTTCAAATGCACTTCAAATTCTTCTTCAATCTTTCTTATTCATTGTCCAGCTTTCACATGCTTATAAGGTGACTGAAAATACCATGGCTTAGGTCAGGCCCATCTTAGTCTTCAAAGTGATATTTTTGCTCTTTAACACTTTAAAGAAGTCTTTTGCAGCAGATTTGCCCAGTGCAATATGATGTCTGATTTCTTTCTTTCATTTATTGTGATTTGGGTGAAAGTTTACAAAGCAAATTCATTTTCTGTATAGTAGTTTATACACATTTTGTTTCATGACACTGATTGCAATCCCCATAATATAACAGCTCTCTTCCCACTTCCTCCCTGTGGTTACCTTTTCCCGGTGTCCCTCTTTCCTATGCATTCCTGCCCTCTGAGCTATCTTCCTGTGCAAATACTGCCCTTCTGATCTCCCATGATTGGTTGTTCTAAGGAGTGGACCTACTTGGTGTAAATGTTCACCTTATTCACCTTATATGACTATCTGTTGCTTGGCCATAGTCTAGGGGGTTTCACCAGCCTCTATCAGACCAGTAAGATGCCTAATTTCTTGACTGCGGCTTCCCTGTGTATTGATTGTGGATCCAAGTAAAATGAAATCCTTCACAATTTCATTCTTTTCTCCATTTATCAAGATGTTGGTTATTGGTCCAGTTGTGAGGATTTTTGTTTTCTTTATGTTGAGGTGTAATCCATACTAAAGGCTGTAGTCCTTGATCTTCATTAGTAAGTGCTTCAAGTCTTCTTCACTTTCAGCAAGCAAGGCTGTGTCTTTTATATATGAGTCTTCCTCTAATTTTGATGCCATGTTCTTCTTCTTACAGTCTTCTTCATATAGCCCAGCTTCTTGGATTATCTGCTAAGCATAAGACTGAATGAGTATGGTGAAAGGATACAACCCTGAAGCATACCTTCCTGATTTTAAACCATGCAGAATCCCCTTGTTCTGTGCAAATGACTACATCTTTGTCTATGTACAAGTTCCTCGTGAGCACAATTAAGTGTCTGAATTCCCATTCTTCACAATGTTATCCATAATTTGTTATGATTCACACAGTCAAATGCCTTTGCATAGCCAATAAACATCTTTCTTGTGTTCTTTGCTTTCAGCCAAGATCTATCTGACATCAGCAATGATTTCCCTCATTTCATATCCTCTTCTGAATCTGGCTTGAATTTCTGAAAGTTCCTTATCAGTGTACTGCTGCAACCATTTTTGAATTATCTTAAGCAAAATTTTACTTGGATGTAATATTCTTTGATAATTTCTGCATTCTGTTGGATCATCTTTCTTTGGAATGGGCACAAATATGGATCTCTTCCATTTGGCTGGCCAGGTAGCTGTCTTCCAAATTTCTTGGCATAAATCAATAAGTGCCTACTGTAGTGTTACATCTATTTATTGAAACATCTAAACTGGTATTCTGTCAATTCTTGGAGGTTTCTTTTTTGCCAATGGCTTCAGTGCACCTTGGACTTCTTCCTTCAATACCATCAGTTCTCAATCATATGCTACCTCTTGAAATAGTTGAACACAGACCAATTCTTTTTGCTACAATGACCCTACATATTCCTTCCACCTTCTTTTGATGTTTCTTGCATTGTTCAATATTTTGCCCATAAAATCATTCAATATTGCAACTCAAGCCTTGAATTTTTTCAATTTGAGAAATGCTGCATGTGTTCTTCTCTTTTGGTTTTCTAATATCAGGTCTTTGCATATTTCATTATAATACTTTACTTTGTTTTCTTGAGCTGCCATTTGAAATTTTCTGTTCAGTTCTTTCATCGTTTCTTCCATTGCTTTACCTCCTCTCCATTCACAGCAAGTTTCAGAGTCTCTTCAGACATCTATTTTGGTCTTTTTTTCCTTTCCTGTCTTTTTAATGACCTTTTGCTTTCTTCGTGTATGATGCTCTCGATGCACAGCTCAGTGGTCTTCAGTCACTGGTGTTCAATGCATCCAATCTATTCTTCAGATGGGATATAATTAAGGCTGTATTTTGGCACTCATAGACTTGTTTTAATTTTCTTCAGCTTCAACCTGAACTTGCATATGAGTGACTGATGGTCAGTTCCACAGCCATATCCTGGCTTTGTTCTGATTGATGATATTGAACTTCTCCATCATCTCTTTCCACAATATAGTAGATGTGATTCCTGTGCATTTCCAGCTGGCAAGGTCCATGTGTATAGTCACTGTTTGTTGTTGAAAAAAGGTATTTGCAATGAATAAGGTTTGCTATACAGAAGTCAAAATGATGGGACTTGAGGAGACACCAGTGGGGAGCTTGGGAGCAGTTTCACAAGACTTCTGATATGACCAGAAATCAGGGAATAAGTACAAGGGTCAAGGTGGGAACAAATGAGTTGTTCAATTCATATTCATGGTCATCCAATTCTTTCTTTACCTTTTCTTTTTCCTATCTGAACTCACCCTGCTGTCTACTTTCACTGTCATATGCAAGTTTCTACAGCCTCTTCATTTTAAGGATTCAACAGTTACTCACAAATATTGATAAAACTAATGACTGTGCCCATCTAGGAACCCCAGGCTCCTAAAAGGCTTATTGCTTATCCAGATTTTGTTCTCTAGGCAAAGATATACCAAAGACAAGAGAAATAGAATGTTTTCTTTTCATGTGTTGTAAAGTCAGACAGATCTGGGTTTAAATCTTTGTCTTCTATCACTGACTAACTGTGTAATTTCTATGCATGTCAACTCCAAAAAGGGCATGATACTAATTCCTATCTCTTAGAGTTGTTGTGAAGAGTAAATGGGATAATATATATAGTGCCTAGCACATAGTAAGAACTCAATAAATTATATCTCATTTTGTTATCACTGGGACATTATTGTCAAGGGGTTACTTATTATACATATATATATGTGTATACATACACATACATATATATATATACTTATAATAATAAACAAGTATTTATTATTAATAGAGATGATATGGAACAGAAAAGAAGCATGTGAAATGTAGTTTCTGACCTCACAGGAGTTCACAGTTTCATTAGGGGACTGATGTTGATGGGAAAGGAGCTCTGGTGGTCTAGTGCCTAAGGCATTAGACTGCTAAGCAGAAGGCTGGCAGTTCTAACCCACCAGCCACTCCTCAGAACGAAGGTTGGGCAATCTACTTCCGTAATGATATTGCCTCAGAAATCCAAGGAGGGGTCGTTATGAGTCAGATCTGACTTGATGGCAGTGTGTGTGTGTGTTGATGAGAGAATGAAAGAGCAATACCTTAGTAGTGCTAGGTGGTGTGGTACCAATAGAAATAGAAAACTGGGAAGAAGTGGAGATCACTGGTGACTCAAAACAGAGGTGGGATCAAGATAGATTCAGTTAGGGGCATGGATAGAGAGGAAGGGAGGGAGAGGGAAAGTACTGCAGAGAATGTGTGAGGGTGCAGATGTGGAAACGCCTGTGTAAGTGTATTGAGGTCCCTTATGAGATCAACTTACTGGAAATGGGGAATAACCGGAGATTGGAATGGTTATATAGGATGGGCCCTGTTAAGACTTTAGTATGGCACCAGTTCTCAGAGTTTGGTGAAGTCTGGGCTGTTTGCTGGAAAGTCTGTGAAAGATGCTATGAAAGTGCCAAAAGCAGTGTCCAGTCCTGGGGAAGGGTCTGGCAGAAATTACAAAAAAAATCATAAGGAATTTTACAGGGGTCCAAGGACCTGGACAGAAGGACCAGGTAGGCAGTCTGGCTTCACACGACAGAGTTAGGTACACAGATTGCAGTCTGAACTCATGCAGGGGCCCAGAAGACTAGATGCTCTATTGAATACCAGCCAAGATTGGAAGCAGATGATTCGTTTTACACTGAACTTGCTCCTAGCGACCCCCTGGGCTTGGATCTTGAGCCTGCAGATAACAGAGATCATCATGGGTAGCTGAAAAAGAACCAGAGCAGCCAGAGACCAACACTTCAAGTACGTGTGTGTACACCAGTGATAAACAACCGTGTGCATGTGTACCTCCAAAGTCTTCCTGGGCACTCCAGAGATCCTAAACCTTCCTAAAGACTCCACAGATATTATTCTTTTGACACCTCTAGGCTTGGCAAAGCTACACACTCTAATTACATTTAGTGAGAAAACCGTCAAGAACTTAAGTGTATTTAGCCATTTCAAGTCTGTGACAGAAAATGGCATTAAATGATAAATTTTTCCTACTGAATTAAATAAGGTTAACTATTGTATTCATAGAAGGAAAAATGTACCACATTTTTATATGCCTCTACTGAAATGACCAACCTCCCCAACATCTGCACTGAATACAAATGATACTGAAAAATGTTGGAGATGACGATTAATGTTATTCACTGATCTCAGTAAACAGGATGCACACTTCAGGGTGTGTAATATAATCCAAGTTTAACATAATAATCTTGTGGGTTTGCCTAAATACTGTTGGTTACTGGTAAGTTATTATATTCTTACATAGTTAATTTTCATTATGAAAAGTACACACTAATTTTTTAAGGTCAGTATTTTATAGGTTACATTTCTAATTTCTTAAAAAAAATATGTATTTATTGTGTTTAAGATGACAGTATACACAACAGATCGGGTTTGTATTTAACAATTGTACACAAATTATTCAGTGATATTATTTACATTTTTCACAATGTATCATTATTCTCATTCCTTCTGTTCTAGTTGTACCATGTCCAGTACTATAGTTTCCTGCCCCCCTTACATTCTCATCTTCATTACCAATTTCTTAA
This sequence comes from Orycteropus afer afer, assembly GCF_000298275.1. Lineage (NCBI taxonomy): Eukaryota > Metazoa > Chordata > Mammalia > Tubulidentata > Orycteropodidae > Orycteropus > Orycteropus afer. The sequence continues at coordinate 16,603,749 of NW_006921613.1, read as the reverse complement.
CTTTTCTCAAATACTTGAAGTCAAGCATATCATTACTGGTACTATCTAAGCTATGAAAAAAGTGCATTCCCCAAATTCATCAGTCACTTAACCAACCAACCAAACCCCTACCTCGAGTTGACTCTAACTCACGGCAACCTCCGCTGGGTTTCTTCATGAGCATTTTCTCATAGATTCAATACTATAAATAATATCCTATGATGTAGCCACAGGTTTAGTCTACGGCGGTGATTTGTGTTCTTAAAGCTTGAATAATACCTGGCACATGGTGCTCTTTTGCTGAACAAATGATTTAACGAATCAACAAATTAAGTATAGGTCTGTGCTGTTCTGAAAAGGAGAAAACTAATAAAAAATACTACACATAAAAATGTTTCTTTTGGAAAATGCATTCTGACTTCTAGCTTGGTTGCTTAGTACAACCTCTCCTGTGGTTCATCCTCTAAGTTTGGTGGCCAAATGGGAATTGCTCCCCACTCTGAAAGAAAACTCAGACTAAGCACCAGCTATCCCTAACATTTTTTTACTTATACTGGGGAGGCCCTATAAAGAAAGTTAGAGAGGTGAAAAGAAGGGGATGAGGAGAGAGAGGAGTGTAGCAAGTCTGGGGACACTTTCAATAGAGACTATGATTAAGGTTAGTCCAGCCAGTCTTGTCACTACATGTTCAACATTAGCCTGATTGGAGCAACACGAGGACAGAGCTTGGAGTGCGAAGGGGTCCAGATAGCAAAAGGTTCTGTAGCTGTAATGGAATAGGGGAAAATTCCCAAGCAAGGCTAATACTGAGGAAAAGAGTCTTCTTATGGATGCCTATCTAAGGTTGCTATACCTCCAGGGGAAAGCATTATACATAGTAGTTAAGTGGAAGGACCCTGGATTCAGACTTCCTGGGTTCAAATCCCAGCTTCCCTACTTACAAGCTGTGTGCCCTTAGACCAGTTACTTATGTGTTTACTACATGAACATATTTGACACAAATTGTTGATTACATATAATGATTAAAAACATGTTTAATGTTGACAACTATAGGCCTCTCTATACAGAGGAAGAAGAATGTTTATTAAATATCAACAAAACAAAGTACATCTTTGCTTATGCTGTGATCACTAAATGATTTTCACCTCAAATGAGAAAGAACTGTACTGAATCTCTGTGACAAATCCCCACCTAGGAAAAGGAATTTTACAATGGTATAAGAGATTCCTAGTGAGCACCAAGCATGCTTTGTTGAGACAATTTAGGAGTGTATTTTCTTCTGATGATAAGGAAGAATACATCTTTCTTGACAGTACTGCCCTAAGAAAAACTATCCAAAATGGATTCCATTAAAAAATACATCTCATTTCACTAAGTGAAACAAGTCATCTTTTTAATTTCAGAAATGTCTTTTCACAGACAAAAGACAAATGGCATTTGAACCTTTGGTTCATAAGTTGCAATGATTCTTTAGATATAAACTTTAGGGTTGGGCTGCCAAGTCTACATGCTTCCTTTCACGGTTTGCCAGCATGAAGAGTTACTAGGGGGAAATGTTTGTTATAGAAAAGGATTATGTCGTATTTAAGGACTGTGTACTCAGGAATGGTCTGCCCAGTATTCAAGGATGACAGAGGCTGTCATTTTCTCGTTTACTACAAGATTGTAAAGTAAATGAAATGTTGATTAATACATGCAGTACCCTTATTCTATTGCTAGAGTACAAAGCTAGGTTCAGAAATCACCTTCGCCTACCAAAAAAAAAAAAATCAGATGTAGGGGGTGCCTAGAAGTGGAGAATTTCCCCATTTACAGAGACTCTGATAGAAAAAACTAACCTTGGTTTCCCACCAGTCCACAGCTTTGTCCTCTTTTGCTTCACAATCAAGCCACTTATCAGCTATGCTAATGGATTTCCTGGTTCTGTCATCCTCCACAGAGCAGTATAATTAAACAGCAACACCTGCAAACCCAGACTGGTGACAAAATATGGCAGATCTAGTTAGGGAAAGGAAAACCATTAAAAAACACTGAAATCTACTCAGAACATTTAGACCAACCGAACCAACCAATGTACCAGAAATTTGTTATGTCACTAAAGTGTTAAACCAAGAAACCATCACAGTCCTTTTAATACAGTATGTATTTGTACATGCAAATGAAGTATTTCTTCTTATATTGTGAAATAAGTGATACAGTTAGATAGATACAGCATGGAATTGTGGAAACAGCACAGGCCCCTGAGTGTGAAGACTCGGGTGCAAGTCTAGCTCCATTATTTATAATTGGTAGCCTTAGATAATAAGGAATGATAATATTGTCTCCTATACCTATGTTACTCAATTGCAACTAACAACAACATACTTATGTCACAGGATTTTTGAGAAGAGCAAATGAAATAATGTATCTGCAAGTGTTCTGCAAACCGTTAAAGGCATTCAAGTTATTATAGTGATTATATTTGATCACTTAGTTATTCACTCTGGGCCTTAAACAAGATACATTGATAAATCTACTGGCATGTATCGAGTGCTGCTTTTGGACAAGTCATTGATCTGAAGTCATGGAAGCCCTTGGGATGTTAAACATGGCTTTCAAATCCTGCTGCAGGTTACAGAACAAGTCCCACTGTGTAGAAAAGTCTAAATGTTTAACTGTTCTTGTGTATAAGGAAAAAAATAAATAAGAAACTAGAACCCTGCACATTTATATTAGCCATTTAAATCAATATTTTATCTGAGAATATATTAGGCAGAAGGATTATTTAAGCTAATGTTAACAACTTGAAACATTTGTTCAAACCACAGGCTGCCATCAAAGCATATAATACGGTTAAGATCAAGGGATTAGACTCTGTAGCTTAAGGGAAATAAACTTCCAAAGGTACTTTACAAAAGTTATTATAAATGGAATATATAGTGCCTAAGGCACTTGACGGCTAACCAGAAGGCTGGCGGTTCAAACCCACCAGACACTCCTCAGAAGGAAGGGTCGCTATGAGTCAGGTTCGACTCAAATGGCACATGACAACAACAACAACAACAACAAATATAAAATATCATTTTTGTCTCAAAGGAACAGTTAAGCAGTAAACACAAATTCTGTTAGTTTCATGCCCCAGTGGGATTTAGGTATTATAAAAAGCAAGGTGGAAGTCAGCTGTTTTAATGAAGTGTGGAGCTGCTCTTAATGGCTGTCTGCATAATGTGACCAGGAACACTTTAAGGTTAATCATGTGAGTAATTAACTTTGTATACAGAGTCTTAAAAAGAAAAAAATAACCACTTCTGGGACCCAATCATTGAAAATTCCTGTCACTAATTTCTCAAACTATTCACTTGTTTATTGCCAAGTCCACAGGCACAGCTAAGAACACCAGTCTGATTCTCAAGGAGAGATTGGTAGGATTTCCTTGACAAAATATACAGGCGTGGAAGGGGAAAGCCCTGGTTTCCATGGCCCTAATTGTTTTCTTTTCCATTATTTTTTTCTTATATGATTCAATAAAGCCTTTTGCCTCATAAATCTGAAGTTAGCACTGTCTCCTTCCTCCCTCATTTTCTGGTCTTACAGATAGAGATAATTTGTTTCCAAGGAAATCATGTTTAGAAGATTAAAACACACTGTTAAGAAGGAGAGAGATGATATACATTTCTAATGCATCAATGCTTGTCTGTTTTTTCGTCTTTCCAACAGGTCATATCTCACTCAACTTTGTAAATTTTAGAGTTGATATTCTTATGTGCACAGCTGGTATGCACCATTAGCATCTAATAACTGCTTAATGATGATGCTCGAATGCCACCATGCAAGATGCCCTGGACAAGAAAATTTATGGTATTTTTAAGGCTTTAAAGGAAGGGTTTTTATGATTGAAAAGGCTAGTCAAGATATCTTTGGCATCCTATTAAGGAAAAAAAAAAAAGAGAGAGAGAGAGAGAGAGGAAACAGTAAAATCCTTGGCAGAGTGTGCAATGCCTAACATTTACCACTTAATCATTTTCTATTCTCTAAGTTGGAGTCGACTCAGTGGCACACGGCAGAAATGTTTTCTGTAAATTATCATTACGAGCAGATTATAAACTCTTAGAGTGGGAGGAATATATTTCTCTGGTATTCTCCAGAGCACCTAGCATTGAACCAGGCAAAAGAAGAGATTGCAAAGTATTAAAAGAAATACAAAGAACATATGCTTTGGAGGAAGCAAATGATCTCTATAAGTTGGTGGTTCAAATCTACTAGCTGCTTCATGGGGCAATCTACTTCCAAAAAGATTTACCACCTCAGAAACCCAATGGGGGTCACTAGGAGTTGGAATTGACTTGACAGCCGTGGTTTGTTTTATTTATTTATTTTCCTTTTTGTTTGTTCGTTTTAAACAACAAATAGGGGCAGTAGTAGTTCAGCAGTAAGAATTTTCAACTTCTTAGGAGACCTAAGTTGGAATACTGGCCAGCGTACCTCAAGGGAACCCACCACCTGTGGAGGCCTGCGTGTTGCTATGATTCTGAACAGGTATTAGCAGACTAATTCCAGACTAAGTCAGACTAGGAAGAACGGTCTGGCAACCTACTTCCAAAAATCAGACAATGACAACACTATGGGTAGTAACAGTCCAATCTCCCTGTGCATGGGTTTACCATGAGTCAGGGCCTAACTCAATGGCAGCAAACAACAACAAAAGACAATAGATACCCAAGGACATTCTCATCTCCCCTATACTTCCACAAGGTTCCCCAACATCTTCTATTTAGTGACTGTCATAGGAGTATCTGCAGATAAAGTAGTAACAGGAGCAAATGGACAAAGGAGTCCTGAGCTATGATTTGAAAAACACATTTTAATCAGGGGGAACGGCATGCACGTACAAAGGCTCTGAGGCAAGAAGAAGAAAGCCACATGCTGTGGACAGAAAACTACCTTGCCAGCACAGGGAGAGTTCTGGCAAAGCACCTTCAGCTGGGTGCTGAGGAAATTGTGCCTTTGTGAGAAAGATTCTATTTTAGTATAAAACAGCTTCATTCATTTATTTATTTTCATAACTAAATTCCTCCTTCAACTCTGTAATATCTAGACTTAAAAAATGTAGAGTGAGTTTTGAAGACTCTTTTACAGTGAATTGGGTTGAGTTATGGTCCACACACATTCTCAATAGTTCAGTGATCCCTCTAACAGTCTAAAAATGAAATTATAAGGAGAATTTTCAAATATGAAAGTCTTTGAGAATATAAAATCACAGTATTTGAATTTCACTTTTTATTAATATTAAACCGGAGTCTTTTGAGAGCTCAAATTATTTCCTGATTATAAGTTAAACCAAAAAAAAAAAACAAATGCACTGCTGTTTAGTCGGATCTGACTCATAGCGACCCCTCCTTGGGTTTTCAAGGCAGTATCACTATGGAAGTAAATTGCCCCATCTTTCTTCTGTAGGGTGGCTGGTGGGTTGAAACTGCCAGCCTTCTGGTTAGCAGGCAAATACATTAGACACTATGCACCAGAGCTCCTCAAAACTCACTGCTGTCAAGTTGGTTCAGACTCATAGTGAAAGGTCCTTGTGTTTCTGGGGTGGTATCTCTACAGAAGTAGACTGCCCAGTCTATTAATGCTTTCAAGATACAATGGTACTACTTAGTGGATTTCTAAGGATCAGCACATTATCAAGAAAGAAGATGTACTTTACCTCCCTGGGTCTCATTTCCCTCATTTACTAACTGGCATCTACTTTGCAGAGTTCTTGTGGGGACTGGGAGGGGAAGGCTAGGAAGTATATACAGACCTAACCCAGCTATGAGTAAGCACACAGTACATTGTAGCTGCTATTTATTACCTTTGTGCATGCACATAAGTGGTTAAATTCAGTAAACATTTAGTAAGCATGACAATATAAAGACATGTTCTGGAATCTAGATTTCCTTTGTTTCATCTTTTATTTTACTTTAAACTATAAAATATTTCAATCATAGAGAGAAGTACAGAAAACAAGTAACAGATGTCTGGCAGATCATTTGTTTTAACTCCCTATGATTTTCCACTGTATGAAAATACCACAATTTATCCATTCTCAAATAATATTGTACTGAACATGTTTCCTGGGAAAATTTCTTCAGGGTATAGATTTAGATGTAGAATTGCTGGGTCACAGAATATGAGAATCTTCAACTTTATTAGGCATACCAGATTGTTATGCAGGCTGGTAGACCATTTTCATTTGTATCCAGCATTAGAGAAGCATTCTTATTTACCAACATGAGATGTAAGACATTTAAATTTTTGCCAACAATATGAGTATGAAATGGTATCTCATTTTATCTGCTAAAGAGCAAAGATGTCTCTTTGAAGACTAAGGTACACCTAACCCAAGCCATGGTGTTCTCAATTGCCTCATATTGCATGGAGAGCTAGACAATGAATAGGGAAGACTGAAGAACAGTTGATACTTTTTAGTTGGCAAAGAATACCGAACATACCATGGACTGCCAAAAGAATTAACAATCTGTCCTGGAAGAAGTGCAACTGGAATGCTCTTTGGAAGCAAGAATGGCCAGACTTCATCTCACCTACTTTGGTCATGTTGTCAGAAGGGACCATTCCCTGGAGAAGGATATCATGCTTGGTAAAGTGGAGGGTCAACGAAGAAGGGGAAGGCCTTCATCGAGATGGACTGACACAGTGGCTGCAATGATGGGCTCAGGTATAGAAAGGATTGTGAGAACGGTGCATGACTAGGCAGTGTTTTGTTCTGTTGTACACTGGGTCACTATGAGTCAGTGCCAACTTGATGGCACCTAACAACAACAACAAATACCAAAGAAGCTGAGTGCCATTTCATGTTTTTGGTTATTACAGGTTTTCCCTTCTGTAAAGTCTTTGCTCATGTCTCTTATCTATTTATATAATTTATTTTTGTTGTTGCTGTTGAGAATATGGGAGCTCTGGTGGCAAAGTGCCTAAGGCACTTGACTGCTAATCAGAAGGCTGGTGGTTCAAACCCACCAGCCACAATCTTGCCCATTTTTTAAAATTAGGGAGCTGATCTTTTCCTAATTGATTTGTGATACTTTTTAACGTACACCTACTCACTCATCAGCTACCTTGTTATATGATATTTTGCATTTAAGACAATAGCAAAACATCTACTATTTTGCAATTAAAGACATATGTCTGGCAGTAATGAATGTCCAGGTATGAGGCAAGAATAATGCTGGCTGTGATGTGTCAACTTGACTGGGCCATAATTTTCAGTGATTTGGAAGTTATGTAATGATGTAATTTGGCAGTGACGTAATGATGTAGTCATCCTCCATTTTGTGATCTGATATGTGTCATCCTCCATTTTTGCATAATGCTGATTTTTGCATAACAACCTGGTCTTTGGAACCTAACCATGTTGATGAGGGAGGAGTGGGTATATTCTGACTCTCAGTCCTTTACCAGTTATATATTTACTGTAAGTATCTTTTCAAAGTTTGTTTCTTGTCTTTTAAATTTTGTCATGAACATTGGTTTTCTCATCTGTGAAACAGGAACAACATCCACCTCATAAAATAAGTATTATATCTGAAGGCTCCTGGTCAAAAGTCAGGCACAGATTAGATATTCAGTAAATGTGAGTTCCTTCATTCCCCTCATGCCCCACTCAACCCACATTCTTAAGAAAGTTCATAATTGAGCAATAGAGAAGTAGTTAAAAACATGGGTTCTGCAGTTGAACAGACTTAGTTTTGAATTCCAACTTTACCATTTACCTTTGCCCATCTTGCTCAAACTCTTTCAGCTCCACTTTTCTCACTTATAAAAGTGGGATGAAGACTCACAGAGTTAGTGTGAACAATAAAGTGCTTAGCGGGCCACTAGTGTCCTTGGATAGCGTAACAGTTAACACACTCAACAGTTAACTGAAAGACTGGCAGTTCACGTCCACACAGAGGCATCTCAAAAGGAAGGTCTGCTGATCTACTTCTGAAAATTAGTCATCAAAAACCCTGTGGAGCACAGTTCTACTGACACACTTGGGTTAGAGCTAGACTAACTCATGGGTTTGCCATGAGTTGGAAGCAATTCGATGGCACCTAGGCTTTTCTTTTTTTTTTCCTTCCCCCTACATTAACTGGCAAATAGAAAGATTTGAACATATGATAGCTGCTATCATCATAATCATTATTATGGGAGAGACATACACATACAAATAACTATACTATACAGCAGAATATTGTAAAAACTCTTAGAAAATAACAATTCACTGCTATCTGAACGCAGAGATGGAGGAGAAAGTTTCCATCTAGGGGCCAGGAGAGAGTCAGGGAAGCTTCATACTGGAAATGCCACCTGAAGGGGCCTTAGAAGAAGATAGACATGGAGGAAAAAGACATTCTAGCAGACAAAACAAAGAGGCATACACACACACACTCATATACACATGCATGTTTGTTGTGTTGTGAAGTGCCATCCTCATAGTGACCTTACATACAATAGAATGAAACATTACCTGGTCCAGTGCTATCCTCACATTGTTGCTATATTTGAGCCCATTGTTGCAACCACTGGATCAATCCATTTTGTCAATGGTCCCCCTCTTTTTTGCTGACCCTCTACTTTATTAAGCATGATGTGCACATACAAATAAAATAGCTAGCCTGCCAAAGTGTTGGGGGACAAATGAATAAGACTAACTCAGGAAGTGAGCATTCATGTTTCAGGTTACCAGAGTATTCCATGCACTAAATGGTAACTTAGGGCAGTACTCTAACAATGTTGAGTTTGGAATAAAATCTGGTGCACAGGGATCAGTGAAAGAATTACTCAGAGGTAGGAGTGTCAGGGGAATAGGGGTACTGCATGTGACTGGTGTAGACAAAGCAAACAGCTGTATATGCCAAATGAGTGACAGGCCAGGGGCCTGGTACTCTGAGAGTCAGGCTCAGTGGCTTTTCACTTACTGACTTTCTGGGGATCAGCAAGGTATGATTTTCTTTCTTAAACAGGATCAGCTCCAAAATCTGACCTAGAAAAGGCACAAGCTTTTCCTCAATGGCTTTGCCCCAGAATCGTCCATCTACTTTCTTTTTTGAATGAAACAAATTTCACTCAGTATGTTTTGTTTTGAACAAAATGTGCTCCACTTATTATCTACGTTTGTCATACCTATTCTATAATTTAAAATAGCATTTGACTGTTGTAAGTATACTAAGGAGCTCTGGCGGCATAGTGCCTAAAGCATTTGACGGCTAACCAGAAGGCTGATGGTTCAAACCCACCAGACACTCCTCAGAAGAAAGATTGGGCAATCTACTTCTGTAGAGATACCACCTAGGAAACCCAAGGAGGGGTTGCTATGAATCTTACTGAATTCTCATGTTCTATCTAGTTTTCCTTATTTTCTCCCCTGTTTTATAGCAAGGAGCCCTGGTGGAGCAATGGTTAAGCATTTGGCTGCTAATCCAAAAATCTGTGGTTCAAACCCACCTGCTGCTCTGCAGGTGAAAAGGCCTATGAAGCAGTCTGCTTTGCCCCATAGGGTCACTATGAATCAGAATCGACTCGATGGTACATAAGAACAATTTTATAGTACATGATAATTATTTTTAAAATGATTGGGACTTACATTATTCTTTTATAAACATTGTATAAAGTTATTTATTCACAAGAGGACTGACCTAGAAATATGTTATCAGATCAAGCTACAAAATACAATACATCACAATAATGCAGCTGAAGTTAGAACTGTTATTTTTTTTCTCAGAAATCCCTAGGTAGGCTTGAGCATGGGGAAATGCTTTTTGTCAAACAGAAAATGGTAGACATTTCTGTATACAAAACCAGAAATGAACCACATCAGCAGGGAAATTCCAACCACTCAATTCCAGAGGAATCCTAAGCATTTTTAAAGAAAAAATCTACAGTATTTTCCTTCTTTTTCCCAAAATTATTCTGCTCATAGTGATTACCATGAGTGCACAGATGGAGCAAAAGTGATCACTGTGGGACCAACAGTTCCTTCCTCATTGTCTACCAGTTCCTTTGTTTGCCTCTGGCATGAAGTAAATAAACCACAGGTGTATTCAGAACAAAATAAGTCTTATACTTGCAAAATTCTAAAATACAATGTAATCCAAGCTACATCTCTTGCACCTACACAAATAAGAATAAAGAAGATCCTATGTTTGGCCGCAAACTATACACCACGTCCCTGGGTTATTCTGAAATGCAGAATTGATGCTTTTGAATTGGTGTTGGCAAAGGATATTGAATGTACCATGGACTGCCAGAAAAATGAAGAAATCTGTCTTGAAGGAAGTACAGGCAGAATGTGCCTTAGAAGCAAGAATGGCCAGTCTTTGTCTTTCGTACTTCGGTCATGTTGTCAGAAAGGATCAGTCTCTGGAGAAGAATATCATGCTTGGTAAAGCAGAGGGTCAGCAAAAAAGGTACAGAACCTCAACAAGGTGGACTGACACAGTGGCTGTGACAATGGGCTCAAGTATAGTAAGGAGTGTGAGGATGATGCAGGATTAGGCAGTGTTTCATTTTGTTGTACACAGGGCTGCTGTGAGTCTAAACCAACCCAACCACATCTGACAACTGAATGGCGTTACTGTTTCTTCTCCGTATTATATTTCTATAACAATGTCATCACCTTAAAATGATACTTTCTATTCTTTAATAACCACTTTCTAATTTTCACCTAGATTGTTGTCTGCATAGCATATGCCACCATTTATTTGCATAATGATGATTATATCCTTCTCTCAGAGCAAAAACAAAAACAAACAAAAACCACCACAGTTTTAAAATGCTTTCTACATGAAGTTCCTCTCTTTATGTAATGTGGCAATCTTTTGGGAAGAATTAAGATGCCTTATTTATTTATTTGCCTTTCTCAGTGCATAACCTTCACCCTTCCTGGCCTGAGGCATCCATCTGCTTGGGGAGAGATTAAGAATTATTAGAGCAGGAATGCAAACAGAAAGAAGGAAGTGACATTTGGCTTTTGATATGCAAAGCATTATAGACTATATTAGTCAGCTTTGCCACAGTAACAACCCAAAATGTCTGTGGTTTACAGCAATAAAAGTTTATTCCTCACTTATTCTGGTTTGGCTGCATGTTAGTGGCAGCTTGGCTTTTCATTCTGTGGCCCAGGTTGAAGAAAGGAGCCCCTATTTTGGTCATGCCATTTCACAGAAGAAGGAAAAGAGCAAGAGGGCTGGTGGAAACGCTCACTGACCCTCAAATATTCTGCTCAAATGTGGCTATTTCACAGCCCCTCACAGCCACTAGTCAAAGAAAGTCACATGGCTAAGCCCAACATCAAAGGGAGCAAGGATGGTACTCCTCTCACAGGCACTCTGCCAGTCACATGGCAACAGGATGGTAGAGTGAACAACTGCACACAATAATATAAGCATCCACATGCAGGAAGACAATCAGCTTGCAAGCCAAGTTATTGCCTTGAAGAGTTTCCAAAATCCTTTATTCTCTCTCTTTATCATAGCAACCAATAAGCCTAAATAGCAGGGAGTGCAGAGAAGATAGTCCATCCAACTATGACAGCCACACTAGGTGCACCATAGGAGGACATGGTGTAAGAGAAATCCCGGTCCTCCCAGACTCTGTGGAGATAGTGGGAAAAGCAGTGTCTTAGTCACAAGTGGATGGCTTTAACAAACAGAAATTTATTTTCTCACAGTTTAGGAGGCAAGAAGTCTGATTTCAAGGCACTGGCTAAGGAGAAGGCTTTCTCTGTCTTCTCTGGGGGAAGGTCCTTATATCTTTTTACCTTCTGTTTCTTGTTGTTGTTGTTAGGTGCCATCAAGTCAGCTCCAACTTATGTGACCCTATGTACAACAGAGGGAGCTCTGGTAGTATAGTGGCTAAGGCACTTGACTGCTAACCAGAAGGCTGGTGGTTCAAGCCCACCAGTCACTCCTCGGAAGGAAGATGGGGCAATCTACTTCCGTAGTGATACTGTCTCGGAAACCCAAGGAGGGGTCGCTATGAGTCGGGTCTGACTCGATGGCACATAACAACAACAACAACAATGTACAACAGAACAAAACACTGCCCAGTTGTGTGCCATCCTCACAATCCTTGCTATGCTTGAGCTCATCACTGCAGCCATTGTGTCAATCCATCTCATTGAGGGCCTTCCCCTTTTTCACTGATCCTCCATCTTACCAAGCATGATATCCTTCTCCAAGGAATAGTCCCTTCTGACAACATGACCAAAGTAGGTGAGACAAAGTCTAGCCATTCTCGCTTCCAAGGTGCATTCTGGTTGCACTTTTCCCAGGACAGATTTATTTGTTCTTCTTTCAGTGTTCTTCGCCAACAGCACAACTCAAAAGCATCAACTCTTCTTCAGTCTTCCTTACTCACTGTTCAGCTTTTGCATGCATATGAGGTGATTGAAAATACCATGGCTTGGGTTAGGCGCACCTTAGTCTTCAAAGAGACATCTTTGCTCTTCAGCACTTCCTTGTTGTTGTTATGTGCCATCGAGTTGGACCTGACTCATAGCGACCCCTCCTTGGGTTTCCGAGGCAGTATCACTATGGAAGTAGATTGCCCCATCTTCCTTGGAAATCTTCATGTGGCTTGTATCTTCCCCTCAGTTTGTGCTTCCTTCTCTATGCCTAATCTTTCTTTAAATATCTCAAAGGTGATTGGCTTAAAACATACCCTACACTGATATGGTCTCATTAACATGATAATTCCCAGATAGGATTATATCCATCGGTATAGGGGTTTAGGATTTACAAATACATAGTTTTTTTGGGGCATAATTCAATCCATAACAGGGAACAAAGCAGTCCTGATTTCCTCAGCCTGGAGAGACAGTTAGGTGTTAAATAAGCGAGGATGAAACCAAAGGCCGAGAGCTTGCACTCATGTTTCAGACTCTAGGATAAGATCAACTCTCAGGTGGGGCACCACAACATGGGGCACAGATACAGTGACTTTGTGTTGCAGCAGGGCTGGTACTAAAGAGCCTGAGGTTTAGCTTTCCTGAGCTCACATAAAGGAGCTCTGGTGGCATAGTGGTTAAAGCATCCAGCTGCTAACTGAAAGGTTGATGACCCACCAGCCTCTCCGTGGGAGAAAGATGAGGCAGTCTGCTTCTGTAAAGATTCACAGCCTTAAAAACCCTATGGGGTGGTGCTACTCTAAAGGGTCACTGGGAGTCAGAATCGACTCAATGGCAGTGGAGTGGGAGCTCACATAGCTCCCACAATTCACAGACACTGAGGGCTCACAAACCTGCTTTGACAGAACAACGGGACCGCACACCTGCAACTAGGAATGAATGGGACAGGATGCCACAGAGACCCAGGGGTGCATGTCCAGTAGAAGCCAAAGTGAGGCTCAGTCAACTAAAGTACTACTGGGTTCTGGTCAAGCAGACTATAGCCACAGATTTCATTCACAAATACCATTAGAGCAAGCAGCATTCAGGTAGATGAGGGATACTGCCCTGAGACCAAAAGATATCCAGGTCCATCATTATGACATTACCCCCAAGGGACGGTTTGACTTATTGGGTCAGTTTAAACTTTAAAGGAGACTGAACACTTAGGTAATTTGACTCCCTTGCTAATCAGTGGGTCAGAGCTCAGAAGGAAGGACATTTAAGGTAATAACAAAATAAACAGTGCCTGATATAAACAGGCATTCAAAAAATATCTGATGAATGAAGAAATGAATAAGAGGCCATAAATCAGAGGAAACTGACCCGTTGGAAGGGCTATGATAGAAATTACCAGGCACATTGAGTTACAAAGAGAATTTAAGGGCCTCTTTGGCACTGAGCCAATACAGTCCCCACTTCACTCTTAAAACAAATTTATAACCTTTATGAAAGCTCCCACCATCATATTTAACTTAAATTTGGTCCCCTGTCTCACAGCTCTTTGGATAGCATTGCTGCATCCTGTTGCCTCCACTAAGAAAATATGAACAGCTGTGTAGAATTTCACCCTTGCAGAGTTACAGTAGGAAAACAACTAGTGAATTTAGGAAGCTAAAATCTGTGATATCTAAACCAATAAACTTACTTTGGCACTTAGCGGCAACTTGCTCTTAGTTGCCCCAGGGTAACATCACTGTTGGAGCTGTTGAGCCTGTAAGGCACTATCATGGTGAGGACTGGTAAACACAACCTCAGAGGGAATGACAGTAAACATGGTCACTAAAACACATTATGCAGGATTGAGGTGGATATACGTGCTGACTAAAAGCACTGTAGCTTCCACAATAAACACCTTAGCTGTACATCAGAATCACCTGGGAAGCTTTAAAATGGAACAGATGTCTGAAGATTCTGATTCAGTAAGTCTGGAGTGGGGCCTGACCATTGCTAATTTTTAAAAGTTCCACAGATGACTCTGATGCATAGCCAGCACATTCTGCAAGTAAGAACACTTGATGCACATGAACATAAATGCTGAATCAATTAATGAATGAAAAGGCATCCCTGGATTGTAAATTCTTCAAGAGTATAAACTATGTCTTACTCATCTTTGTATCTCAGCTTCCAATGTTCTTGAAATGAATGAATAAATAAATGAATCATGATACTCAGTCTTCGTAGTCTGACGCTCTCAGGCAGACGTGAACATGGTAAACAAACAAAAGAGTTGATAGTTGATGTTTGTGGTAAGTTCATACTTCCTTAATAGAATTCTTGGCATACTTTTAGACAGACTAAATAAGAATTAACAGGTATGACTATTATAGCACTGATTTTTAAAGCATTAAATGGACTTAATTTTTGTTGAGTTGGGGGAATGGGGCAGAGGAAATTGGTACTATAATAAGAATTACAAGAGATAATTATTACTTGAGAGACAGAGTGTGAAGAAATGGAATTACAAAGTCATCCCATTTACAAGTCCTGATTCCATCATCTACTGTTTGTTTATTTTTATATTTACTTCTTCTTGGGCATAAAGTACAACTGAAAACACCTAATGTTCCTGATCTATTTATAATGTGATTCAGCAAAACTTTGTGAGAATAACTTAATTTAATGCTTGATATGTTGATAGCCCAGGATGAATGAGGCAAACATGGATTGGCTCAGTTAAGTTTCCAGATTCCTGTAAGCTTCATTGTCATGTTTGTGTGTGTGTGTGGGGGGGAACCATGGAGTCTTCTCAGTTAAATGTTATCATCACAGGCAACTCTACCTCTCAGCAAAGCCAAGTGACACCAAGGGTCTTACTCCAAACTCACAAAAGAGAAGGAGGAGGAGAAGGATGAGAGGTTGGCATGGAGAGGGGACTCTGCAGTCCTCAGTCACTAATATTTGAGGTTACATGGAGGAAAGTGCTAAAGGACAGATATTGAACGAAGAATGAAGAACTCTGAGACAGAAAGGAAGAAGAGAGAACAATAGCCTGGAACCAAATAGAAATCTCTTCTGTTGAAACAGTAAGAGGTTGCCAAAGCATTCTTACTACAAATTTTACAAAGAGATCAGGGAAAGAAATGAAGGAAGGAGAAGCCCTGAAGCAATGCAGGAGGGTTATTAGTCTGTCTCCTGAGGAGAGTCCTGAGGAGGTAATGCTCTTTTGTTTTATGTATTTCAGGGTTTAGTTGCTTTTTCCATGGTATTCCCCAATTACCTTGTACTTTCATCTACCATACCTTTAATATTATCTGAATGTTACAAAGAAATTAGTCATTTGCTTTTACTAAATACAGATTATATGTTAGCAGCTATTGAATCGGTACCTCCACTTATGGTGAGCCCATGCACAAAGGCTGTACATCCCCCTGATAGTCTGGAAACTCTGCTGAAACCCATCCTGTACCATAGCAATATGCAAGCCTCCACTGACAGAGGGTGTTGGTTGCACACCCCTCTCTCAGTGGTATACCGGCCAGGAATCACACCCAGGTCCCGTGCATGGTAGGCAAGAATTCTACCACTGAACCACCACAAAAGCAAATCTCTACTGACCAGGTCACTTGGAAGACATTTTAAGATTCCAGCAGGCCAAAAACCAGATCATTAAAGCTTTTCAAATTGCTAATAAAGGACAAGTTGCCTGTTAAGAGAAGTCTCAATAAAATCACAAATGACAGTTTATATATGTCTTTTCCTTGATATGGCATGAGTGAGCTCTATGCTTAATATCTGTATATATTATAAATTTCATTGTGCATATCCAATCAAGGCTTTCCTTTATTCCATTTCCTTTGTAAGATTTTCCCCTTGGAATACTATACCAGTAAACAACTCTAACATTTAAAACGTTATTTTCATCCTGTGTTCATTTCAAAACTGGAAAGAAAATATGGCAAAATGTAATGATTAAAATCATGGTCATAATAATGAAACTTCCTGAGTTAAGATTCTGGCTCTAACACTTACTAACTGGTGACTTTGGGCAACTTAGTGTCTCTAAATCTAGCTTCTGCTATAATGTGGGAGAACAAATAGTTTGTTCCTAAATATTCGAGAATTAAATTTTAGATTATTCATGCTTGGGGCTTAGCAGTGTCTTATTGCTCTAATATCTATTAAGTGTTCAGTAAATGGTGATAATGAGTCATTCTTACCTATATGCTAATCTAAAGTGCAGGCATACCTTGTTTTATTGTGTTTTACTTTATTGTGCTTCACAGATGCTGCATTTTCTACAAATCGGAGGTTTGTGGCAAACCCTGCATTGAGCATGTCTACTGGCACCAGTTTTTCCACCAGCAAGTGCTCACTTCACATCTCTGTCTCACATTTTGGTAATTCTCACATTATTTCAAACTTTTTCATAACGCTGTTGTACACTTAATATACTATAGTAAAGTGTAAACATAACTTTTATATGCACTAGGAAACAAAAAAAAAATCAGTGTGACTCACTTTATTGCAATATTTGCTTTACTGCAATGGTCTGGAACCAAACCCGCCATATCTTCGAGGTCTACATTAAAAAGATCCCAATTTTGATCACCAAAAGTCATTGAAAAAGATGCTTTTCAGGCAGGTGTTTAATCGAATCTGGTCTACTAGAAAAGTACAATGTTATAATTTACCATAATGGGATCTTAAAAGGTCACAGATTATGCAGGAATGACAGCTGTTCATTCAATCATCCAACAAAGTAATTTCTTTTGTCAGTCCTTCTGGTTAGAATTATTTGATTTCTTATTTTACTTATGTGGTTTGTGGCTCTGATTTAAGTGCTAAAGGAGAGATACTGAACAAAATAATTTATTTTCCGACAAGTTTACAGTTTACAGCTCAAGTTTACAGGCTTCTGTTGTTAGGTGCCGGTGAGTCGGCTCCAACTCTGAGGTATACTCCTCTCATTTGTCACCTGCAGTAGTGTCTACATCTGCATCAGTTAATTTTGCAGTAAGGAATTAGAGAGAGAAAGCAATATTCCCTTTCATACCCCCTTCTGAGTTAATGGGCTTATATGTGTATCTATCTCAGGAAAATACTCCCCCCTTACTTAGTATTGATTGGGACAGGGAGATACCAAGTTAGCCCAGTTCCCTGCCTCACCACCCACACCTCAACCTTCACACTGAATCCTCAGAGACTTTAGCTTTCAGTTTAGCTCTTTCACTAGACTTTAGGACAGTCCAAAACTTGGGTGATGAGAAGGAAGAGGGGATTTAGGAAGTCCTAGTCTAACAAGGAGCTCTGGTAGCATAGTGGCTAAAAGCACTTGACTGCTAACCGGAAGGCTGGCGGTTCAAACCCACCAGCCACTCCTCGGAAGGAAGGTTGGGCAATCCTACTTCCGTAGTGATACTGCCTCGGAAACCCAAGGAGGGGTCGCTATGAGTCGGGTCCGACTCGATGGCAAACAACAGCAACAACAGTCTAACAACAAGTCTGGTGACACTGTGGTTAAGGCATTGGGCTGCTAACCAAAAGACACGCAGTTTGAACCCACCAGCTGTTCCACAGGAGGAAGATGAAGTCAATCTACTTCTGTAACAATTTACAGCCTTGGAAACCCAATGGGGGTCGCTATGAGTTGGAATTGACTCGATGGCAGTGGGTTTGGTTTTTCAGTTTAGTTCAGTACTAGGAGTTTCTGGGTGGTATAAATGGTTAACACTCAGCTGCTAACCAAAAGGTTGGAAATTTGAGTCCCAGAGGTACCTCAAAGAAAGGCCTGGTGATTCACTGCTGAAAAGTCAGCCACTGAAAATCAGCACAGTTCTACACTAATGCATATGGGGTCACCATGAGTCAGAACTGACTCAATAGCAACTGGTTTGGAGTCCGATACTGATGAACTCTATCAGGCTCACTCCAGCTCTAACCCAGCAGCTGGTTGCTTACAGCTAGGTGTCTACTTTCCCTGTGCTCAGGTTAGAGAACAGTATCTCCACCTTGTCCCCTTGCATCATCTATTCCCCTCTCTTGGTTACCTCAGTCCCTGAAGCTGACTCCCTGGAATACTGAAAGTTGCTTCCTCCTAAAGTTTCCATTTCCTTTGCCCTATCATAATGCTGCTGATTCATGTTAGAGCCCTGCTTTTGCCCATCTCTACATTTGCTAGAGACCTTATTATTCAGAGTATGACATCCAGAATTGCTGAATTCCTCTCAGTACATGCAGCAGGTCCCAGATGCCAGTCCAAGCCCCAAAAAGTCTCCAACTATGTTGTCACGGTTGACTCTGAGGGCTGGCTGAGTTACAAGATATGGTACCCATACCCAGAAGAAACTCTACATAAATCTGTGGTTTTAAAATTTTTGTTTTCTTGCCATGTCACTCTGACAAAAGGCCACAGAAACTCTTAAGGAATCTGCAATCACTAAGCAACCAACTCAACCTTGGAATAGGTTGTATATCACTACGCCCGGTCTGAGCTCTATTTTCAAAGATAACACTTACATATCTGGAACATTATCCTAACTGCCACCTTGCAGATGCAGAGAAGCCACCTCTCAGGCTTTCTTGTGCCTGTCTGGCTGTGAGCCAGGCACACAGTAACCTGGCTGACTGTGACTTTGGCATTTGCTAGAATGTTTTTGCCAAATTCTTCTGGCATTTATTTCAACGTGTCAAAATGTGTTTTATTTCCTAAAAGATATTTGATTTTCTTGTCCAAAGAATGTCTGCTGATTATTATCTGCCTACTAGTATTGTTACTGCTGCAGAAGGAACAGCATTTGGAGACACTCTGGGCTCTCCACTGTCAGTGATGTGCAATTAGGTGGATGTTTACCTTGTTAGCAGTTGGTATTTGACTGTCTTTTTCTTTTTGAACCAACTGCCAGTGGAACAGTGTTGATCTTATTTTCAAAAATCTATAATGCTTTGTATTTCTGTTTACGTATCATGAAACCTAAGCAGCCCTGACTCTATTCTAAGGCATCTAAAGAAGGTGATGTCAGTCAGGCACTTTTTATTCATCAGCTGTAAATCTTTCATTTTGTCCTGAAGCCAGCTAAATACAATGACTCAAAAAAACACTACACGCTGGGCTCCTGACAGACCTTCTCCACAGTAAACTCTCTTTAAAGGCACTGCTTGGATGAACTAAGTGAGAAATGTATGCTGGCCTAACAGAGGCCTCTGGCCAGAGAAACTGTGTCACATGTCACAAAAATTAAAGAAACAACTCCTAATGCAGCATTGCCTACAACATGTAGTCAGACAGCACTTGTCAACAGGATTAGCGGAGCACTGGAAATGCTGACTCCACACTCTGCAGTTTGCTTCAGACGTAATACCTTGAACTTGGGTTAGAGGGAAAGGGGACCCAACCAAAGTTGAACTCATCTGGAGATCTTTTGACCTAATTTCTTTCTGTCTCCTCCAGAACTAAGTTCCATCAATTAGTTTCTCTCCTCCTCATCACTTATACAATTGCTCAGATTTTTTTTTTTCCTTTTGTGAACATTTTATTGTGTTAGGTGAAACTTTACACAGGAAATTAGTTTCCTATTCAACAATTCATACACCAGTTGTTCCATGGCATTGGTTGCTAGCCCTACAGTGTGGGCTCTTCATTTCCACTCTGCCTTCTGTTTCCATCATCCAGTTTCCCTGCCCTCTCTTGCCTTTTCATCTTTGCTTTTGGGCAAATGTTGCCCATTTGGTCTCATATAGTTGATTGTTCTAAGAAGCACATTCCTCACAGGTGTTGATTTTATTTTATAAGCCAAGCTATTATTTGGCTGAAAAGAGATCTCCCAGGAGTGGCTTTAGTTCCATATTAAAAGGGAGTTAGGGGAATAGTCTTGGGGGGTCCTTCAGTCTCAGTACAGTAAGTCTGTTTGGTTTTTTTTTCTTTTTTTGTAAATCAACTTGATTTTCGTTCTACATTTTTATCCCATCCTGATTAGAATCTTCTATCGTGTCCCTTGGTCTGAGTGGTTGGTAGTGGTAGCCAGGAACCATCTAGTTCTGGTCTCAGGCTAGAGGAGGCTGTGGTTTTGTTGGGCCATTAGTCCTGTGAACTAATTACTTCCTTGAGTCTTTGGTTTCCTTCACTTTCCTTTGCCATAGACTAGAAGAGACAAATAATTATATCTTAGATGGCTGCTCACAATCTTTTAAGACCTCAGATACTACTCACCAAACTAGGATGCAGAACATTTTCTTTATGAACTATGTTATGTCAATTGACCTAGATGTCCCCAGACACTATGGTCCTGAGCCTTCAAACCCAGTAACTCAGTCCAAAGAGATGTTTGGCTATGTCTAGGAAGTTTCTGTAACCGTACCCCTATGTACTCTATTACACATACATGAATATATATGTATCAGTACATACAAACAGGTATACATAAATTCACATACTATTCCTATATATGCACATGTGTTTACTCCCATACATCCTCCCACACCTACACAGCATACATATCTACCCATGTAACCATTCCCACATTGTTGGTTATTACTGTTGTTGCAGAACTGCGTATGTTATAGCATTTACCGAATTGTCCTTTAATCTTGCATACCTGTCACTGTCTTCATTTACTTTGGTCATGTTGTGCTGACTTCCTCCTTATTGTATATTGCCTTTCCCTTCACCAGAATTAATACATGTCTACTATCTAGTAAGTGAGTCTGCTTCCCTCCTCCTCCCATCCCTGGTAACCATCAAAGAATGTTGCTTTCTGTATGTAAACCTATTCTTGACTCTTTACAAAAGTGGTTGTTGTTGTTTGTTGTTATGTGCCGTCGAGTCGGCCCCGACTCATAGCGACCCCTCCTTGGGTTTCCGAGGCAGTATCACTACGGAAGTAGGATTGCCCAACCTTCCTTCCAAGAAGTGGCTGGTGGGTTTGAACCGCCAGCCTTCTGGTTAGCAGTCAAGTGCTTTAGCCACTATGCTACCAGTACCATATAATATTTGTCCTTTCGTGATTGAATTACTTCACTCAGCATAAAGTCCTCCAGATTCATCCAAGTTATGTATTGTGCTCATCATTATTCTTTATTGCTGCATACGAGTTGGAATGCTGGATCATATACAGTATTTCTAATTCTAGCTTTTTGAGGAAGCATCATCACTTTCCATAGTGGCTGTATAATTTTACAATACTGCCAGCAGCGTATAAGAGTTCCATTCTCTCCATAACTTTGCCAGCATTAGTTGTCTTCTGGTTTATTTATCTATCTATCTATCTATTTATTTATTTATTATATATTTGATCAGTGCTATTTTGTGCAGAGGTGAGACGGTATCTCCCTGTAGTTTTGACTGTCATCTCAATAATGGCTAATAATCACAAGCATCTCTTCATCCATATGCTATCTGCCTGATTGCCTTCTTTGGTCAAGTGTCTGTTCATGTCGTCTGTCCATTTTTGTTGTTGAGGTATTGAAGTTTTCTATATATTGTAGAAATTACACCTTTATCAGGAGCTCTGGTGGTGTAGTGCGTAAGGCACATGACTGCGAATCAGAAGGCTGGCAGTTCAAACCCACGAGCCACTCCTCGGAAGGAAGGTTGGGCAATCTACTTCCATGGTGATACTGCCTCAGAAACCCAAGGAACAGTCCCTATGAGTCATCTCCTACTTGATGGCAGTGAGATACCTTTATCAGATATGTCATTCCCAAAATGTTTTCCCAGTCTATAGGTTCTCTTTTTACTCTTCTGTTAAAGTTTTTTGGTGAGCATAAGTATTTAATTTTTAGGAGGTGTCAGTTATCTAGTTTATCTTCTGTTGTTTGTATATTTTTAGCTATGTTTGATAGTGTATTTATGCCACAAATTAAGACCCCTACCTTTGTCCCTATGTCATCTTCCAGGAACTTTATAATTTTAGGTTTAACATTTAGGACTTTGATCCATTTTGAGTTAGTTTTTGTGTATAAATTTCCTATCTTTTCTTAAAAAAATGCAAAACAGAAAAAATCCCCTTTGTATCCTGGGTCCCTTCTAATTAGTCTCTCTGTCCCTACTTTTGAAGACAATATTGAGAAGTTATTAAGAATATAGGCTCCTTCTACCAATGTTCATTGCAGCACTTTCACAATAGTCAAAAGGTGGAAACAACTCAAGTGTCCCTCAGCAGAGGAGTGGACCACAAAAGGTGGTATATCCATACAATGAACTATTATTCATGAATGGAAATGGAGAACACAGTGTGGAAATGGCAAGAGTGCTGACACATTGCAGGGACTGCAACCAAAGTCATGGAACAATTTGTGTATGAATTATTGAATGGAAAACAATTTGCTATGTAATCTTTCACCTAAGTGTAATAAAATATTTAAAAATATAATAATAATACTCAGCTATAAAGAGAAATGAAGTCCTAATACATGCTACGACATGGATGAGCTCTGAAAACATTTTGCTGAGTGGAATAAATCAGGACAAATGCTGCTTGATCTACTTCTATGAAATAGGCAAGTGTATAAAGACCAAAGTTTATTAGTGGTTACCAGGGGTGAGAGGGCACTGAGTTGCTGTTAATGGTGGTATAATAACAGAATAGTTTGGAAATGAATAGTAGTGATGGTGGCACAACATGGTGAATGTAACCGAAGTCACTGAATTGTAAAAAACGCTGAACCAATGTTTCACGATATATATATGCCATAATTCACATATTTTATATACACACACACACACACACACACATACTATGTAGTTAGGCTGTCTGGGCTCAAATCCTTGTCCTGCCACCACATGGTTGTGTAACTACACTAGATACTGTACCACAACTTCATCATTCATAATATGGGGGAAAATAATATTTCATCATAAGAGTTATTAAGAGGATTAAACAAGATAATGCATGTTTAGAATTTACAACAAAAATTAAAGTCTGATTTTCACATATTCTTGTATCCCTTAATATATTAATATAAATTCTTGTACCCAAATTCTTTTACTAGTTCTAATACTCTGTTGATGCTCTTAGGTTTTTCTACTAAAAATCCTAAAACATATCATCTGTAACTAAAGACGTTTTTGTTTCCTTCTAATCCTTATAGTCTTTGTTTGTTTGTTTTATCCATGGACTTCCAGTACAGTGATGAATAGAAATAGTGATAGTGAACATTCTTATCTTCTTCCTGAATCTTCTATTTACTCTTCCATTTCAATCAGGCCTCCTTCCCCACTAGTAATAAAAGGTTCTAGCAAAGGCCACCGATGACCTTTCTGTCATTTAATCTGACAGGCACTTTCCAATCATCATTTTCCTTGATTGTTAGGCAACACTCAACATTAATGACTACACAATTAAAAAAAAAAACTCCTACCTCCTTTGAGTCTCAACACCACTAACTCTATGTTCATCTCTTACCTCTTTGAACATTCTCAGACTCCTCTGATGACTACATTTCCTCTGACTGCCTGCTAAATGTAACTGCAACACATAATTTAACTCACATCACAAATCAGATGTGGAAAAAAATTTTTTTTCTTTATTCTTTTATTTTTTTAGCATTAATCTGACTTTCCTCCCATGTCTACACTTCTTGGTTAAAGGGAAAAAATAGCTAAATGTCCAATCCAGTTTAAAGTGCAGTCTTATCCAATACTTTACAGAATGCTGGTTGGCAGAATTCAGGATCTCTTGTATTACTCAGTCAGAAATGTCCAGGAAAGTACTTCCTTTCTTTTCAAGAAGATTATAATGAGCATGTCTGAACAATTAGGAAAATGCATTAATTTTTCTTAGGTATTTTCCAATTTAACCTCATATTTTAAAATATGACATTTATGGCAAGGACTCATTTTCAAGTCGTGTTGTCCTTTCTAACATAAGGGAAATGGCTAATAAGTCATGACAGCTTCACTTCCCCCTCTGGTATAGCTTGTATTCCTGACTATGCTGAACTGATTCATCCCAAAAGGCTGCTCAACCCACATCAACCATAGTTAGGCCAATTAAAAATGACAGAAAGAGAATGGGAAAGCAGAAGAAAAAGTCAACTAGGCTCTGCCTATGTACGTATTTGTACATACATGTCCTTTAAAAGGAGCTCTGGTGGCACTATGGTTAAAACATTGGGCTGCTAATCAGGTCAGTGGTTTGAACCCACCAGCTGCTCCATGGGAGAAAGAGGAGGCAGTCTGCTTCTGCGAAGATTTACTGCCTTGGAAATGCTTTGGGGCAGGTCTACTGTCCAATAGGGTCTCTATGAGTTGGAAATGACTTGATGGTAGGGAGGGTTTTTTGTTTGTTTGTTTGTTTTGTTCAGCATGGAAGATCAGATAATTTGTTAAGAAATATCAGTGACAATGAAACTAGCAATAAAGACTGTTCCAACATGCAGTAACATGGGAGGAGGAGAAACAAAAAAAACGGAGATAGAAATGGTTAGAAAGGGCATTCAGATTATAAGGAAAGGGAAGAAGAAAAAGAGTAAAAAAGAGAAATGTTTTTGTCACCTATTCTCCTCTGCATGTAAATATACGCTGTTCTATCCTGAGAAAGAGAATAGATGGCTTTAACATCAGGCCAAAGCACTATGTCACTCACAGGAAATATAGTCATTCCTGTAGCTCATGATCAGGGCTTGAACAAAGTCTGTTGCCATTTGTCACTCTGTCACACTGGAGTTCAATAGAATGATTCTATTTCTTCCTACCTGCAATAGCATCGTCTCTTTGCTGTTATCATTCACAGCACTGTAAGGTTACATTAAACTGTATTTCAGAGCTCAGCTTTGCAGTAATCTCCTTGACCATTTCAGAAACATCAAGCACCTAGCATAATGTCTTGCACAGAGCAGATACTCAATAAATGATTCCTGAATGAATGATTCCTTTCATTTAAGAAGGAAAGTAGGTATCTTATTCTTCCCTTCTTAAATGTTTCCCAAAAGGAAAAGATTTTGGCATTTTTAAGTTAGCGCTGGATAGAAACCAAGTAAGAGAGAAATCAAAAGAAAATAAAAAAGAATGGAAGTAATAAATTACTACAAAAGGGCTAATATACTACATTAGGAATGGAGGTAGACAATCACACACCAAGCCAAAACAATTTCGAAGACAAATGATGGAAAAGGTTTTACGAGCTTTAGTGCTCCAAGGATATGTCCACATAGCACACATCTCCACTTTAAATCTTTAATGATAATTCAACAATTAGCAAAGCCAATTCAAGGCAAACTAAAAAGTAAAATGAGCCACAGATAAGAATACTAGCTAAAGAGACTAATATTAATTTTCCAATTTTTCTTCCTAGAAAATTACCTGGTATTTGCTAGCTAACTCTGACATAATATTCTGTTGCCTCTGGAATTGAAATACAATGGTGTACTTTTCCAAGAACAGCAATGGTCACTAGAATTTTTCTAAGCAGTTCCTAACCTTTTCACATTTTTAGTGTTTGCAAATTCTTGGAAGCAACACATCCCATAAATTTAATACATTTGGAAGTTGTATTAAGGTTAGCCAAGTTCAATTCCTCTTAATTCTAAAATATCAAGAAGTAGAGCACCCACATTACCTCAAATAACTGTTCTAAACCTGATACGTGCTGGAAGCATCCTTAGAAGACATTTATCCAGGTTGTGCTGTAAGTATCTAGCATGCGCCGGTACCACCTTTACTGTGACAGCGTTCTCCAAGAAAACAATCCAACTCTCTGAAAGAACCATTCACACAAAA
Source organism: Orycteropus afer afer (assembly GCF_000298275.1). Taxonomy (NCBI): domain Eukaryota; kingdom Metazoa; phylum Chordata; class Mammalia; order Tubulidentata; family Orycteropodidae; genus Orycteropus; species Orycteropus afer. The sequence continues at coordinate 16,577,707 of NW_006921613.1, read as the reverse complement.
ATTGTTCCCTCTGAATTACTAGGACAGACAGAACTTTTGGCCTCCTGTCTGATTTGTTCTTTAGCTTAATGTCCCTGTTGTTGTTGTTATTATGTGCCATTGAGTCAGACCCGACTCATAGTGACCCCTCCTTGGGTTTCCGAGACGGGATCACTATGGAAGTAGATTGCCCAACCTTTGGACATGGAAAGGTGTTTTGTTTTGTCAATTTACTATTTCCTTCATGAAGCCTTCTCAAAGTCCTCCAATTTAGACTATCTCTCCCACTACTCATCTTGGACAGCACTTTATCAGCACCTCTATTTGAAAACAATAACTCTCTCTGTTATAACTGTTTATTAAAACATCTTATCCCTAGCACTAAACTCTAATCACCTTGTGGGCAGGATCTATATGCAAGTCACCTTCCTGACCTCCATTTTACCTTATACATGAACACAAAATAAATTTTAGTTGGGTGAATAAATAACACTTTCTAAAACTTGGGTTTAGGAGTATCAATACAAGATTAATATAAACCACATCTTTCACAAAAAATTACATCCATAAATTGTTAATGCAGAGCTTATTACCTTAGTCTGGAAGTCCAGCTATTCTGTTTTCCATCTAGATGATTTCTTCTCTTCTTCAGCAGTGTATAAAATAGGGGGTGGTTACACTGTTAAGAGTATTTCAGCTCAAATGACAGAAACTCAAAACGCTAGAAACAAAAAATGTACAGGGACTATGGTAATTAAGGTTGTGTGTCAACTTGGGTGGGCCCGTGGTTTTAAGTGGTTTGACTGCTGAATGTAGTTATTCCCCATAATGAGATTGTAATCACCCCCATTGTGGAATCTGCTGTGCAAACCTAATCAGTTGAAGGGGAATTGCCTTTGGGATGTAGCCTGTTTCCAGTATATATGGTGAAGCTTTGAGAAAGGTCTCTAGGTGTCTGGCCCATTTGGATCCTGCATTTGGTTGAGTCTTTATCTCTAGTTCCTTGACTTGAACCAGTGGCCTGCTATATTGCCTGCCAATCTTGGGACTGTTCCTGGATTTGAACCAGTGGTCCACCATGTTGCCTGCTGATTTGGGATTGTGCCATTTTACCTATAGACCTGGGGTTCATCAGCCTCAGCAGCCAGCAGCTGCCTGAGTTAGGAGATGCCTCTAGCTCCAGTGGGCCTGGAACAAGAGGCAGAGCTGAAGCCAAAGGTTGAGGGGCCTTCACCCAGCTTGTAGAACCAATACTCTGAATTTGGACTTCTAGCCTCTTAAACTGTAAGAGAATAAATTCCTGTTGTTAAAGCCACCCACTTTGCCACTAAGGCAGGGGCATTATACTTGAGGGTTATCTGATGACTAAAGAATATATTTTCTTGAATTTAGAAAAAACTTTCCCAACCCACCCAAAAAATCTACCCCAAATGGGCACTAGATACACCCACAAAGAAAACAATTAGATCTGAAACTGATTATTTCTCAACAACCCTGAAATTCCATAGTTCTTGTCAACTCTTTTTTTTAAGGTCCCTTTCAACTCTTCTCCATATTTCATCTACTAATTAGTTTATATATTTGCCTATTTCTTTGAAAAAAAATTTTTTTTAATAATTGTCTTCTCAACCAAAACCAAACTCACTGCCATTGAGTCGGATCCGACTCACAGTGACCCCTCCTTGGGTTTCCGAGGTGGTATCACTACAGAAGTAGATTGCCCAATCTTCCTTCCAAGGAGGGGTTGATGGATTTGAACCGCCAGCCTTCTGGTTAGCAGTCAAATACCTTAGGCACTATGTCACCAGAAGACAGTACAGAGTTCTCTTATGTCCCACACTCAGTTTTCTCTATTATTAACATCTTACTTTAATATGCATGTTTGTCAAAATTAATGAACCAATACTGATACATTATTGTTTAACTAAAATCCATCTTTCATTCCCATTTTTATAGTTTTTACCCAATGTCTTTTTTTCCCATGATTATCACACTATATTTTTTAATGATATGTCCTTAGGCTCCTCTTGGCTCTGAATGTTTCTTAGATTTTATTTTATAATCTTGAGAGTTTTGAGGAGCACTGGTCAGATATTTTGGGGAATGTCCCTCATTTGGGATTTGACTGATGTTTTCCTCATGATTAGACTAGGGTTATTGATTTTGGGGAGGAAGACCAAAAAGGTAAATTTTCATTCTCATCATATCATATCAAGGATACATGCTATAAACATGATTTATCACTGCAGATATTAATCTTGACCACCCGGCTATGGTAGTGTTTATCAGGTTTTTCTACTATAAAAGAACTCTATTTCCCCCTTTACATAGTGTATCCTTTGGAAGGAAGTCAATATGCACATTCTACACTTAAGGAGTGGGAAGTTATGTTTTACCTCCTTGAAGGTTGTGTTTCTACATAAATTATTTGGAATTCTTCTGCACAGGAGATGTGTCTATTCTCCTCATCTGTTTATCATAGATTTTCTATTCTCCTTAATTTATTTTTTCAATCATTTATTTATATCAGTCTGATATATTATTTATATCAGCTATATTTATTTTACACTTTGGTTTATAATCCAATACTACTTTTTTTTTTTTTTTTTTTGCTCAACTTATTCCAGTTTTGGCCATAGGTAGTTCTTTCACAGTTTGCTATTGTGTTCCTTTCACATATCCAGTCATTGTGTTTCTTTTAAGCGCTTCCTTACTTTCTGGCACTACAAGATGCTCCAGGCTCATACTGTACATTTTGTCCTGGTTCTAGAATCAGCCATTTCTCCACAGAGCCCTATTTCTTTTCAATGGAGAACAGTATTAGAAACCAAGATCTGGATGCTAGATGTACTTGTTGCTACTGGGGTGTCAATACTTCTACACCTACTTTTTTTATACAACATTTTTCTCTATTTCCATAATCAAAATGTTGCCCAGGCCATCCCTAGTAAGGACGTTAGAGACTACTAAGCCCTTCCTTCAACTCTGACCTTTGGGAAGCCCACTCTCATTTATCAGTTTCAGTCTCAACAAAAGATATTTGTCACCATTTCTTACACAGAGTGAACAAATACATTTCATTCAATGTTCATCTAGTGGTACAACAGAATCAAAGAATGTTGGAACAGAAGGATCTTAGAGAATGTCAAATTCAGTTTTTCTCATTCACAAATACATAATGAGGGCCTACTATATGCTAAGCACTGTCAAAGGTGATAAGGATATAACAGTACACAAAACCAGACACACTCTCTGTCCTCATGGAACTATGATCTGATGAGAGGGATATATATTAACTTTAAAATATCACAAAAATAATTACAAAATTTCAAATGTGCTAAGTGTTACAAAGGAGGGGTGAATGATATTATGAGAGTATTTCAAGAAGACTAGCTCTGTTGTAGATCAGTGTTTAGGACAGGCTTCCTTAAGGAAGCTAAGATAAGTTGGAATACCACCCATCTGTCAGTTTGATGTGCTATGGTGGCTTACGTGCTACTAAGATGCTTACGTGTTACTAAGATACTAGAAGTTATGCCGCTGGTATTTCAAATACCAGCAGGAGCACCCATGGTAGATAATAAGTTCAGCAGAGCCTGTAGACTAAAGCAGACTAGGAATAAAGGACTGGTGATTTACTTCTAAAAATTAGCCAATGAAAATCTTATGGATCACAAGAGAACACTGTCCGATAGGGTGATGGAAGATGACTCTCCTAGTTGGAGGCACTCAAAACACACAGTGGTCACAATAATGAACTTGAGCATACCAACAATCATGAAAATAGCACAGGATCAGGCTAAGTTCCCTTCTATTGTACATGAGGTTGCCATGGGTTAGACACCACTCAAGGGAAACTAGCAACAACAATAGGTTAGAGGCAGCAGGTAGAGAATTTCAAACAAAGGGAAAATGTGTAAAGGTCAATGGCAGGAGGGACTACAGTACATTAAAAAATTCAGAGGATTGGGGGAACCTGGTAAAATGAGCATGAAAGGGAAGCAGAGATTATACCACATAAGCCCTTGCCTACATGGTAAAGATTTAGTCTTTCTTCTAAGAGCAACAGGAGCTCCAGAAATAAAACTCTTTGGGTTTTAAGCAGAGTGGGGTGGATAGTGACATCTTGAGATCTGTGTTTTGTGAAGATGATTCTGGTTGCTGTATGGAGAATAGATTACAGATGGGCAAGAAGCCTCAAGGCAGGACACCAGTTAGGAGGCTACTGCAGCAGTACAGTCAAAGAGATGATGCTGGTGAGCTTGGACTGCGGTGGTGCCAGTGGAGATGGAGAGAAGTGGACAGATCTGAGAGCTATGTGGCAAGACCTAGGTTTTGGTTTTGGCAGTTTAGAGAGATGGTGGATAGTGATGCCATTTGTCAAGAAGGAAAACGCCGGAATAGGGCCAGGTCTGATGGGGAAGGCCATGAGTTCAGTTTTGGATTTGCTCTGTGTGAGGTTTTTTTTTAAGACATTCAAATGAAGAGATGAAAAAGGTTGTTGGGTATAAAAATCTGGAGCTCAAGATTAGTGATATAAATGTGATAAATTTTTTACAGGTGCTAACTCAAGCTATGAATCTAGATAAGACAGTCTAGGAAAGAATGAAGGAAGGGAAGGGAAATGACATTGGACACCAGGTTACCCACAAAATGAAGTCAAAAAAGAGTTCCTGTTTCACAGAATTACAGGTAGGATTTAATGATGTCACATTTATACAAGCACACATAAACTATAAGCACCAAATCTGTTAGTTATTGCTATTAAAATTGTATGTCTTATAAAAAACACTCCTAAGGGATATGTGGGAACTCTGGTAGCATAGTGGCTAAGACACTTGCTTGCTAACCAGACGGCTGGCGGTTCAAACCCACCAGCCACTCCTCAGAAGGAAGGTTGGGCAATCCTACTTCCGTAGTGATACTGCCTCGGAAACCCAAGGAGGGGTCGCTATGAGTCGGGTTTGACTTGACGGCACATAACAACAACAACAACAACAAGGGATATGTGCAGTTATTTACCTTGTCATATTCAATCACTTAACACAACATCATATGTATATGACAATTATCTAAAAATCTAAAAACACAAATCTAAAAACACAAAACCCTGGCAGTTACAGAAAAAAAATGAATAGCTGCTAATGAAAAAACAATATTGCTTTAATGTTACCATACTTTGCTAATTATTGGCCCACAGGTAGAAAATCAGGTTTTTTGAGAGAGGGAAACATCAGGATACAAGAGCAGCCCTCATACAATTCTCCATCCTATTACCTTCTCTGCAATCATCTGCCTTCCAAAGCCATTGGAACAACTCTTAACAACCACAAAAATCTGAAAGAGTAGTACAACTTTTGAAAAAACTTGTCAGATTTTACCAAGACTCATCAAATACACATTAACTAATTAAACATAAATGACAACGTAACATCTTCATTATAGAAACTGACTCTTGAATGAATGAGAAAACATCTAATACAAAGAATTGTTTAATAGATTGTGACCATCAGTTAATTGCTATTTTCATAGGGGCTGTTCTTCAGAGAATAGAAATAGCCTCTTTTTATAAAACTCATTGCCGTTGAGTCAATTCTGACTCATAGTGACCTGATATGACAGAGTAGAACTACCCCACAGGGTTTTTAAGGCTGTAATCTTTATGGAAGCAGAATGCCACATATTTTTCCTGCGGAGCAGCTGTTGGGTCCAAACCATTGACCGTTTAGTTAGCAATCACAGGATTAACCCCTGTACCCCAGGGCTCTGGATATTCAAAAAATTTAGAATTATCCATAGTTTAATCACCTGCAAACACTCATGATAAAATTGTATCTCGGTTTTCATAAAAGCAATCGCAAAACACAAAGATGAAAGGTTCCCAAGGATTTGCTTGTAAAAGAACTGAGCTGCTTCCTAAGATTATACAGTTGCACAATGCCTAAGGCATGTGACTGATAAGCAGAAGGCTGACAGTTCAAATCCATCAGCCATTCCTCTGAAGAAAGGTTGGGCAATCTACTTCCATAGTGATACCACCTTGGAAACCCAAGGAGGGGTCACTATGAGTCAGATTCGACTCAATGGCAGTGAGTGAGTTTTTTATTACCATTAAATCAATTCTGACTCATAGTGACCCTGTAGTATGGAGTAGGACTGCCCTATTTGGGTTTCTAAGGCTGTAATCTTTATGGGAGCAAATTGCCACATCTTTCTACCACAAAGTGGCAGGTGGGTTTTTGGTTCAAGCCATGGACCTTTCAGTTAGCAGCTGAAATCTTAACCACTGTGGCAGCAGGACATCTGTCCAACTGGACTGAAAATTCAGTTCATGCTCCTCTCTCAAAACCCTGTGATTTTGGGCTAATGTGATTTGGGCTAAGATCATATGGATAAAGAAGGATGGTGGGGAGCATTTTTTTTTTCCCCAGATGATACCTTTGGTAGCCCTGCTGAGGGTCATATATTAGAACAATTGTTTGGATTCGAAACAAACTTCAGAGTCACTTAAGATTTGATATGAGTTTAGACAGTGATCTTGAAAGGAAGCTTAAGTCAAAAGCAACCAATAAAATGCTTTTATTAAACTATTAACCATCCTCAGCTGCTAAGATGGTTTGATTTGCTTATCGAAGCCCTTTAACTGATACTATATTGTCTACATAAAGTCATTACTATACACTCTAAGCTTTAATATCCAATGCATTTTGAAACATTAAAAATAAATGAAATCTTCAAGTCTTTACTTTTACCAAATATTGTGAGTGATGAAACCAACTAGTAAAAACAACTCTTCACTTCTTTCAGCCTCAGTTTCTTCACCTGCACAAGTGGATTGCACTAAATTATTTCTGAGACATCCTCCAGCTCTGACATTCTATTATTTTACAAATGCCATTCTGTTACAAATCTCCTTTTCTTTGTGTGATCTCTATTCTCTATACAATAGTTATCACTTAATCTTTGTTTATCCAACCTTATACTATTATCTGTTATCATTTGTCCCTAAATTGAGATAACTTCTTCCCTATTTATTAATCAACAGGTGATGTTTTCTCATCAAACTTTCCCAAATAATTCACTTTAAGTTTTTCATTAGCAATTATTCACTGAAAAACTTAAAGACTTAAGTTTTTGTCTACTGTCCAAATTCTACTAGACAACTTGGCAAAGTCCAAATACTCCAGCCCCTTTTTAGACAGTCAATAAGGATTTATAATGCTAGGTAGTGGAAGGACTCACAAAAAGTTAAAGCATACAACAGAATCGAAAGAGAATAATTCTAAAGTAATATATAAGTGAAAAATAATAGGGTAAATATTGTGTAAGTAAACTCTGAGATGTCATAGCATAAGGGCACTCAACATAGTCTGGAGTTAGTTAATCTTGACAGAAGAATAAGAATTGACTTGGCAAAGGAAAACTCTCCATGCAGAGCAACTCACACAGAAACTCAGGTACTGAGCAATTACAATCCTGAAAGCTCTTTTCAGAGTTTTCCCTTTATTCTAGAGAAGACAGATGATCAAGAGAACAAGTATCCTAACCAGGGCTTCTAACCAGTTCATTTCAGTTTGACTCTGCTGACAATTTTCATTCCCACCCCAGATAAACTGAATCAGAATCTGCTAAGACGTAGATTCTGACTCAGTATCTATCAGGTGGAAATGAAAATTCTCAGCAGAGGGTCAAACTGGAATGATCTAGTTCAAATCTCTGATTCTAACCAAAGGTTTTAGTTATAGGTTTCTAATTATGCAATACTCTGAAGAATACCAACCTCAGCAATACAACAACAACAAAAAATCTTATTAGGAAAAAGAATATAACTGTCAATCTAAGTAAATCCTTTAAATACACTAGGTTATGGTGCCATCATTCACATACAAGATGATTTCAGAAACCTAGGCTATGAAGGATACTATGTTAGCAGATTTATCAGACACATCTTATGGACCTCCTTGTCTCTGGGGCCAACCAGGGAAACTGGGGGTGGATGACCTTCCCCACTGACTGTTAATCAGTCATATGCCCTGAATTTCTGGATTCCCCTACCACTTCCAAATTTGGATGAAACACAACATCAGGGCATGGAATTTGGCTTTTCAAGTGGCTGTTAGTGGGGCTGGATGGGGTAACTCAGAACTGTGAGTGAGTTAACTCTCCACAGGATAGAGGAGCTTTGATAATAGTGAACAGAAGGCAGAAAGAGGTCCAACCAAACCAAAAGAAACCAAACTCACTGCCATCCAGTCGGATTCGACTCATAGCGACCCCTCCTTGCGTTTCCAAGGCAGTATCACTAAGCAAGTAGATTGCCCAACCTTCCTTCAAACCACCAGCCTTCTGGCTAGCAGTCAAACACCTTAGGCACTACGCCATCAGAGCTCTGGAAAGAGATCAGCATGATAAATTCCTTCTCCCTGCCCTCTCCAGGCAACTGCTCCACCTATCCTGCCTGGAGATACCCCACGTGGTCAAGCAGATGCACTTGATGAACAACCAGCAGCACATCTTGAGGCTCATTATGACTTAGTGGCCAGCATGGTAATCCAACCACCTTGCTTTGCTACTAAAACCTTCTGGCTTTGCATCTCTTTCCCTTCACTCTCACTATTCTGGGATTATACTTCCCACATAAAGCTTCAGTACTTAATCCCTGCCTCAGGCGCTGGTTTCTAGGGAACCAAGGTTAAAACAGCAAAAAGACCAAAAAGAAATAAAGGAAAGAATCTTGGATCATGAATTGAGACAGAGGTTCTAATATTACTATAATTGGCTCTACCATTAATTAGCTATTTGACCTTGAACAATTTATATTCTGAAGTCTGTAAAATGGGACAGGGATTAGAGGAAGATGGACTGGGCTAAATGACAGCTGGGTCTTTTCAGCTCCAGTGTTTTATGACCCTAAGGAATTAAACATCCCAAATAACACAGTAGAAAAAGGTCCGTGTGAAAACCATGAAGTCTTATTATATCTCAATTCATTCGTGAGGTACAGTCAATTACTTGGTATGGTTCTCCTAGCCATGGTCTTTGTGACTCCCACCAGATTACTGGGTGGCACTTTGTAAATGTAAGGTGCTTGTGGCCCACCAAGGAGATTGGATAGTTTGTTAGTAATGTAAATAAAGTACATGGCACCCTTGTGAGGGTGGGACTGTGCAAATAAGGTACACAGAACTCTAATTTGAGGAGTGGTTAGTTCTGTCATTCTGCTAGGCTTAAAATGAGCCTCTACAGGCATAAGTGGGGCTTTCACTACCATTAACAGAGAAGAGTCAGAGGTGGAGTGGAATATGTCCTTGGACCCAAGACCCCCACACTGGACCTCCCTGGCAGAGATGACTGGCTGAGACGACTGGATGAGACAGCCGGTTGAGATGACTGCAGAGAGACAGTGGCTATAGAACCAAGAGGCACAAGACAGAATGGTGGTCTTGCCAGCCCACAGAGTAAGAAAGCTAAGTACCTTTGGGCAGGAAGCTTGCTGATGGAGTGGGGTGCACCTATGCATACCTATTGGCAGAGCTAGAAGAGCTCTGTTAACACTTGCCAGAGCAGGGCAGAGGCCAGGTCAAGAGACCACAAGGCCAAGAGACCACAAAGCCAAGGGCCACAGCCGGAGGGCATGGCTGAGGGGAGACTGTCCTGACTGAAGAAATGCACCCTCAGTGCGTTCCTGAACCTGAGCTGTAACCTGTTACTTTCCTAATAAACCCCATAATCGTGACTACTGTCTGTGACTTCTGTGGGCCATTGCAACAAATTATCAAACCCAGCAGAGAAGTAGTGAGTGCTGTGGAAGGGATGGTTGATGTCTGAGTTGGTAAAAAAAAAAAAAAAAGGTTAGAGGGTGGTGTGTCTGGCTTCATAAGAATAAGCCTTGGGCTGTTGATGGTGACTCTGTTTGCTCCTCGTGAAGTTGGAGGAGAGAAGAGGATGTCTTTTTTGCAATTTGACCATAGCAGTAACTTAGAGCAACTTTATGACATATAACTTTTATTCAATCTTCAGAAAATTTCTCTTAGCTCTGAAATAGGGGTATTTTCATTACCATCAAAAGCCAACATTATTGGATACGTAACAGTATATTTTGCAACTTAACCAAATATCACAAATCTAATAAAACCAGACCACAGAAGATTTATGAGAGCTATAAGACCACATCTGTTCTGATGAAAAGTTATAAAATATAATAATACTTGTAAAAAGTCTGTAGTGTCAAGTGAAAGAAGCCAGTCAAAAAGGACTATACATTGTGTGAGTCCATTTACTTGAAATGTCCAGAATAGGCAAATCTATAGGGACAGAAAGCAGATAAGTGGTTGCTAGGAATTTAGGGTGGAGGGAATGGAGAGTGACTGCTAATCAGTATGGGGTTTCTTTTTAGAGTGAAGAAAATGTTTTAAAATCGATTGTGGTGAGTTGCTACAAAACTCTGAATATATTTAAAAAAAAAAAACACTGAATTATACATTTTAAATGGGCAAGTGGTCTGGTATGTGAATTATGTCTCAATAAAGCTGCTAAAAAATGAATGGGGCTGTTTTCCTATGAGTAGTGAACTGGCTCAGAGACAAAAAAGTATGAGAAACAAATAGGCATTTCTCCATAAGAGCAGGAAATTGTAAAGAACTTATGACTATTGTGTAAAAGATTCAAGAAGAGGAAGTATACAATAACTTTACTTGGTTTCAGTTTGACACTAAATTCTCTCAAGCAACAAAGAGCCAGGATTGTTGGGGGACAGAACACAGGAAGGATCTAGGAAACTGTGCAACTGCAAGAGGAGTTTTAACGTGAGCAAGTCCAAAATGACACACTTGGGGTTGGGGGTTGCTCAACTAAATCAGTCACAAACCACAAAAGGGACCCGGAACAGAGAGTGGATTATTCAATTAAAAAAAGCACTTGGGTGGGGAAAGGCAGCTGTTACATACAGGGTATTGTCTTAAGAGCTATAGTAAAGAAAAGAATACAAAAATGGTAAGTTCCCATCCCCTCCTGTATTTCAAAAGGCCTTCAATCTAGTAAGAGAGAAAACAGGCACACTGTAAGGCCAGGTGAATAAATACTATAAAAGGGTCTGAATAGGCATTAGAAGGGTTAAGGAAGCCTTCATGGAAGAGTTGGTATTTTCTCTAGATCTCAAAAGTTTGTTCCTAAGAATATCAGCCCAATAAGCTGGGCTAAAGGCTTCCTGGGTGGCATAAATGGCTAAACAGTTGGCTACTAATTGAAAGGCTGGTATTTCAAACCCAACCAGAAGCACCTTGGAAGAAAGGTCTGGTGATCTTCCGAAAGGTCACAGCCACGAAAACCCTATGGAGCCAAGTTCTATCCTACAACACACAGGGACACCATGAATTGGAATAACTCCATGGCAACTGGTTATCTTTCTTATGCTGCTATACCCAGGAAAACCAACTGAATAATGGAAATGATTCAAGGAAGGTAATAAAAAGAAAAGCAAAATTATACTACCCTTACTTAAAACAAGAGCTACCCTGAGTAGCTGGATTACTACTCTTCATGAGAGGTAGGTATAGAGACAAACCTGACAAATTCCTGACTTCAAATCCAGAAGCACCACCTTTTTTCTTATAGCATTTAAGGTTCAGAGCCAACCCCTGAGCACCCAGCTACAAAAGCAGCCAAAAAGATTAAAGAGCTGCAGGTCACAGTGTGACTGATCAGACGGTAGTTTGTACGAAAAGCCTTCCTCCAATTGTCTGTGAGCACAAAGGAGAAGAAAAAGAAGGAAGAGACAAGAAGGTAAGTGAAGAGAGCTGTCAAACTACAACAGAGACTGGAAGCCAAAGCAGAGATTAGAAATGTGACAAGGTAGGCAGCAAGGGTGCGAGGAGCAGACACTGGCTCAGAAGAAAAGCAGTTATAAGAGAGGGAGAAATGAAACGCATTCTACAGTCTGAGGAACAGTCACTGGCTCATAAATAGCTCTTAAGGGCAGAGGAGAGATGCCTAAGGACACGTATCCACCCAGAAGCCTGCCAACTAAGGCAGCTCAAGGGCCCCATAGGAAAGGGGGCTGTGCACTATCCAGAGCTATACAGTGACATGGTAAATCATTCAGCCTCATCCCTGCACCATAAGCATCCACACAACACAAAACACTGGTTCAAGTTCTTAAACATGATCCTGCATCAAGACGAGATTGAGTTAAGATACACATTCTCTGTTTAAAAAGGCACATCTTAGAAATACTTCCACTCAATATTAAAGTTTAAAAAAAAATGGGGGGCATAAATCATCAAGTCTTCAATTATATGATATGGCAAACTTTATATTCCCAAGTGGTTTATCCCCTCATGACCTAAGACAATAGACATTTCATTCCATCATGGAATAAGAGGAAAGCTAAAAGATAGAAATGATAATTCTATGAGGGCAATATTTTTAAAAAACAGACAAGGTCAGATACCATTTAATTACATCAAAGAAAAAGGAAGGGAGGGAGGGAAGGAGGGAAGACAGAAGGAAGGACGTAAGGGAGAAAGGAAGGACGGACAATATCCTTGGCATATTTATTGTCTAAATCTGAATCTGAAAATACTTGAAGTCCTGAGCTCTATGAGAGGAATGAGAGTTTTCAATGTGCAAATCTTAAATGTTCCTTAAAAATTATAAGCTCACTGAGAAAGGAACTGTTTCTTGTTTCTTTCTCCATCCTCCACAGTACTTAGACATAACGTCTTGCACATAATTTAAATGTCCAGACTGCCACCACTCCTTGCCATTTAATAGCTATAGCGTCTTCCACTCTGTACTAGTTGCTGCTTTTGATTAGCTCAGGTGAATACAGCAGTATCTATTTATGTTTTTCAATATATAAAATACATTGATGTCTTGAAACAAAAATATATCAATGGGGAAATCCTATGTTTTATTCTGCCTTCTCTACTCCATGTGATTTACAGATGTGATTTTATCATTGTGTGGTTCTTTTCCTCCCAATTCCCACAACCCAGACATGTCAGCTTCTCTCAATATCATAGTTACTGAACCCTGACTCCCTCACAGCCAAAATCTAGGGAAAGATTTCTGAGGCAGATATCAAGGCATTTGGGAGAGATTATGGTTTCACTTGGGGCTTAAAGTAGACAAACTGTAGGGACTATGTATGTTCCAAGAAGTTCCATCTAAAAGAAATGTTGTGAGATGCTCCTGGGCTTTACACCAAGATAAAAAAAAACAGTAAAGGGTGTCCAATGGTTTCCTGCTACTAGTCTAACTCTTTTGCCAGACTACTGTAGGGCACCTAACTATCCTTTGTCCCTTGAATGGTTCAAAGCTTCTAGTAGGCCATAAATAGGTGACCATTCATTCCAGCCTGTCCATGACAGTCCAGTTCATATTTTCTGGCAAGGAATTCCATGATATTTGAACCAGAGTGTATAAATACAATTATTATTATTACTATTATTATTCATTACATTAAAATGAGTTGGGATGGGTTTGACAGGCTCTTTGCTTTGAACTTCCAGATTTTGCATAGTCTTGTCTAGGGTGTGGTGCATATACATTTCCCATATGTTATTAAGTCAAAAAGATGATCAGCAATCTACTTCCCCAACAATTTCCTGATACAAATAATTAACACCTCCCTTTCAAAGTCAGCAGAGCTCTGGTGGCACAGAGCCCAAGGCATTTGCCTGCTAACCAGAAGGTTGGCAGTTCAAATCAACCAACCACTCTGTGCAAGGAAGATGGGGCAATCTACTTCCGTAAAGATATACTGCCTTGGGAACCCAATGGGGGATGCTATGAGTTAGAATCAACTTGATGGCAGTGACTTTGGTTTTGGTTTTGGTTTCTCAAAGTCAGCATTCACAGTGCTTGCTGATAAAATAAATAGTAAGCAGAGACAAAATCGGCTAGGGCCAGCTCATTCCTTTCTGTCTACTGTGGTGGTAGGAAAAGTATTTGATGCTGCTCCCTCACTGCCTCAACAACCACCTGGTGTATCAGCCAATTGTGCCATGACCCATGCCATGTCTTATAAGATGCATAAAGCTTACAGGCTTTTGGGATCAGTGGGAAATATGGGAAATCACAGGTTAGACAGATATATATACCTATACAGGAAATACTCTGAGTTGTCCTGTGGTAAAACATTTATAGTAATCTGAATGATCTTGTTATACTGTCATCATTTATTTTATTAGTGCACAAAAGACTTTATTTTATAATTTGATGATAATTTTTAAATTTTGCCATTAACATCTTCAGCAACAACGAACTAAAAAAATGTACATGGTTAATGAAAAATTAAGCACTGAATTTCCTTTCTCAAGTAAATTGATTATAACGTGGATCTTAAACAAAATATTTGTTGACATTTTCCATCCACCATAGGGGTCACAGAGATAAAACTGTCCATATTAAAACTAAAAGATTCATAGAAGCATCAACATCTACTTCAAAATGACCATTTAGAAAGGGATCAAAATTGGAGATCCTGGATAGAGTGAGAGAAAAGTGTGGAACAATAATCAAAATCATTAAAAAAATAAAAAAATAAGACTAGGCTTACTGTCTGATAGAGACTGGTGAAACCCCCAAGACTATGGCTTCTAGTCATCCCTCAGGCCTGGAATTGAACTCACTCCTGTGGCTTAACTTTTAGCCAAACAACAGATAGGCCCACGAGGTAAACAGTGATACTAGGTGCCCTCCTTAGAACAGTCAACCATGGGAGATTAGAAGGGTAGGATTTGCACAGGGAGAAAGCTCAGAGGGCAGGAATACACTGGACAGAAGCACACAGGGAAAAGGTAATCACAGGGAGAAGTGGGACAAATGCTGATACACTGTGAGGATTGTAGTCAACATCATAAAACAAAATGTGTATGAACTGTTGAATGGAAAACGAATTTGCTCTGCAAACTTTTACCCAAATCACAAAAAAGTTAAAAAAGAATATCATAGTTTATGGAGAAGAATCAACAATGTCACATTTGTGAGCTATAAAATTTAACTATAAAAATAATCCATGGGCAATTTTATAAATAAAATAGTAAGTTCATATTGGAATAAAATATTCTTCAGAAAAATACCAGTGACATGCTAATAGATATGAAGGCAATTGAGAAAATGATTAAAGTATGTAAATATGTTGAGAATAATTATGTTGAATATTTATTTTTAAATGTTCAGATAATCAGTAAAGTGTTTTAAATTTCTGCTTTAATGTAAATGTGTATATACATATATATATGTATATATACATACATACATGTACATGAATTTAGAAAATTTTTTGAATAATCTACCAACATAAAACATTGTCAAGAAATATTTTTAAAATTATGTAATTTTAATTCTTTTCAGCACCCCCATTCACTCTTAAAAGTGAATCTGCATGATAAATTATATTGTCAATTTAGGCATAACCCACTGTCTCAGGTGAGCATCAGGATGAATTTTAAAAATACAGGCATATGAGTTAAAATTTCAAAAAATTTTCCTATGATTTTACCAACTTTAAAAGTCATCTGGTAACCAAACCATGGTACATACACACAATGGAATACTATGGAACACTAAAGAATAATGTAGAATCTTCAAAACACTGTATAACATGGATGAACTTGGAGGACATTATGCTGAGTGAAATAAGTCAATCACAAAAGGACAAATATTGTATTAGTCCGTTATTGTA
>NW_006921613.1:16556823-16560905 GCF_000298275.1 Orycteropus afer afer | reverse complement strand
GTAAACTATGGTCAATGACATGAGACAAAGTTATGTGAACTGCTGTATAGAAAGTGAATTTGCTCTGTAAATCTTCACCCAAATCACAATTAAAAAAAAAAAGAAAGAAAGAAAGAAAAATTTGGCAGCCCAGAGGGGGGGAAAAAAAGTCATCTGAGTAATCCTGAAGAAAAATTCAATAGAGAAATAGGCTCAAACAGATAATGGCATTTGACATATGACAGAGAAAGGATTTCAAATAAGAAAGGGATGGAACATTCCATGGCTTTCCAATTGTAAATATATATAATTAGATTCCTATCTCATATTACATGCAAAATAAACACCAAATGTATGAAGACCTAAATTTGAGGTGCAAAATTTTAAAACTACTAGAAGAAAATCTTTATGAATTCAGCATAGATTCCTTAATAACCTATTGCCAGCAAGTTGATTTCAACTCCTAACAACTCTACAGGACACAGTAGAACTTCCCCACAGGGTTCTTTGGTTAGCCCCAGAGTGCTCTGTCACCAAAGCTCCTTAGATTCCTTAACAGAGTTCTTCAACGAGCCATACAGAAAAACACTGATGAAATTGACTATATCAAAATTACACATTTTTATACAACCAGATATACATTTTTAAAAAAATAAGCAACAGAGTGGGAGAAAATATTTGCAACATACATATAACAAAGGATTAATATCCAGACTTCATGAAGAACTATCATAAATCAGCAAAAAAGTAACAAAAGTATTCATGGAAGATGAAACTCACGTGGCCAATAAACATGAAAAGATGACCAATCTCATTAGTAATTGTTGCTGTTGTTGCTGTGGTTAGGTGCTGTTGAGTCAGTTCCGACTCACAGAAACCCTATGTACAATAGAATGAGACAATGCCCAGTCCTGTGCCATCCTCACAATCGTTGCTGCGTCTGAGCCCCTTGTGGCAGCCACTGTGTCAGTCTTGTGGTCTTCCTCTTTTTTGCTGACTCTCTACCTTACCAAGCATGATGTCCTTCTCCAGGGCTAGTCCTTCCTGATAGCATGTCCAAAGTACGTGAGATGAAGTCTCATCATTCTCACTTCTAAGGAGCATTCTGGTTGTACTTCTTCCAAGAATTAGTAATATGGGACTTGCCAATCAAACCCAGTATGTTGTTCTTAAGTGCTGTGGAGTTGGATCCAACTCATAGTGACCCTTCCTTGGGTTTCTGAGGCAGTATCACTATGGAAGTAGATTGCCCAACCTTCCTTCCAAGGAGTGGCTGGTGGGTATGAACCACCAGCCTTCTGGTTAGCAGTCAAGTACCTTAGGCACTATACCACCAGAGCTCCCAAATTCAGTATACTACTAAATATTTAAATAGCTTGACAATTTTAAATTTGGTGAGGAATTGGAAACAAAAAGAACACCATAGATTCTTGGTTGGAAGTACAAACTGGTACAATCATTTTGAACAGTAATTTGGCAATGTCTACACTGAAATGAGCTTTGGTGGTATTGCAGTTGAGGCATTTGGCTGCTAACCACAGGCCAGTGGTTTGAACCTTCTAGCCACTCCATGGAAGAAAGATGAGGCAGTCTGTTTCCGTAAAGATTTCCAGCCTTAGAAACCCAATGGGGGTCTCTATGAGTCAGAATCGACTCAATGACAGTGAGTTTGTTTTTGGTTTAATAACACTGAAATAAGCACCTTCATTTGACTTAGCAATTCCAATTTCAGGTATAGAATTCTAGAGCAGCACTGTTCAATAGAAATATACCCACTCCTCACTTATCAGCATGGTTAGGTTCCAAAGACCAGGCCATTATGTAAAAATTGGCATTATGTGAAAATAGAGGATAATCACATGAGACCACTAAATGGAGAATGACTACATTGTTACATATCTGCCAAATTATATCAATATATAATTGCCAAACCACTGAGAAACACGGCCCTGCCAAAATGACACATAACCTTAACGATCACAGCCAGCATTACTCTTGCCTCACACTTTGGCATCCATTACTGCCAGACATACTGTGTTAATATGCAAAATAGTAAGATAATACATTTCTCACTCCTGTTGTAAATGCAAAATGTCAGATAATAAGAGAATCAATAAGTGAGGAGTAAGTGTATAAAACAAACACACTTGTAATTCTAAATGTTTCAGTAGCTATATTGTTGTTGTAATTGATGTAAAGTCAATTCCAACTCATGGTGACCCCATGTGTGCAGAATAGAACTACTACTTAGGGTTTTTAAGGCTGTGACCACCAGGCCTATCTTCCAGTGCACCTCTGGGTAGGTTCGAATTCCCAGACCTTTCAGCCAAGACTCAATTACTTAATCATTTGCACCACCCAGGGACTCCAAGCAGGCATATTAAATAAAGTAAAGGAAACAGCTAGAATTAATTTTAATAACATGTTTTATTTTCCCTAATATATTCAAAAGTGTATCATTTCAACAATTAATAATCAACATGTAATAATATAAAATGTTAATAACATATTTTGTAGTCTCTATTGAGCCTATGGCATCTGACTGCTAACCAGAAGGCTGGCAGTTCAAATCCACCAGCCACTCCTCGGAAGGAAGGTTGGGCAATCTACTTCCGTAGTGATACCTCCTACGAAACCCAAGGAAGGGTCACTATGGAGTCGGGTCCGACTCGATGGCATACAACAACAACAACATTGCATACTAAATCCAAAATCTAGTGTGTATTTATACTTCAGCATGTCTCAATTCACAACTAGCCTCATTTCAAGAGCTCAATAGCCATGTAGGGCTAGTGACCATTCTATTGGATAACACAGCTCTAGAAAACATCCATAACTACTGAAAACATCATCAACACCTGGAAACCTGTTAAAAAACTAGGCTCTCAAGCCCAACCCCAAACATACAGAATCAAACCCACATTTTAAATAGATTCTAGGTAATTCATATGCACATTTCCTAACAAGTGTGATGTAGCAAGGTGTTACAGTATGCTTCAATAACCCTCAGGGTGGTAGTCAAGCTGGGTTAGCCAGAGACCCTGCCATTTATCTGTGGCCTCATCTGTTCACTACAATGAGCCACGCAAAAATCCTTTCCTGTCTTTGTCTTGCCTTAAAAAGGTTAGGAAGCCGTGCCCTAGACAGCTTCTCACCAGAGGCACAATGAGACATTAAAAGGATGTCCAATAAAAAACACTCTGTAAGGAAAAAAAATACATGGAAACAGTCAATATACTCATCAGTAGGAGATGAAATAAAATGTGATAAATTCTTACGGAGTACAAGATATTAGTAAAAGTGTTTTAGCTAGATCTGAAGATATCAACTTGGGTACATACTGAAATTTTAACTTTTGTTTAAAAAATTGCTTAACATTATCACAAAACTAAAAAAATTCACTGCTGTTGAGTCGATTCCGACTCATAGTGACCCTTCTTTGGTTTCCAAAGTGGTATCACTACGGAAGTAGACTGCCCAATCTTTCTTCCGAGGAGTGGCTGGTGGTTCAAACCACCGGCCTTCTGGTTAGCAGTCAAATGCTTTAGGCACTATGCCACCAGAGCTCCCAAACGTTAACACAGTATGTTATAATTTAAGTAAAAGGAAAAACACAAAAAATACAACACATTGTTTATGGATTCATGCCTTTACAACACATATTTTAAAACATGGGATGGATACACACCAATTTGGTGTTAGCTGCTACCTTCAGGGAGGGAAAGAAGGGAATAAAACCAAGAAAAGAGCATAGGATAGGACACTATAAATGTCATTTCTTAATTTTTCTAAAGCAAACAGGAAAAAAAAGTTTACATTTCTTTGTTATGGGTGGTTGGTGCATGGAAGTTTTATTTATTAGTTTTGTATTTAGGGAGTTTTCAAG
Source organism: Orycteropus afer afer (assembly GCF_000298275.1). Classification (NCBI taxonomy): domain Eukaryota; kingdom Metazoa; phylum Chordata; class Mammalia; order Tubulidentata; family Orycteropodidae; genus Orycteropus; species Orycteropus afer. Next base: position 16,557,040 of record NW_006921613.1, on the reverse strand, counting down.
AAAAAAATAACTCAACAATACAAGTAGAAATAAATACACATAAAAATTCAAACAACATATATAAAATGAAAAGTTTTAATTCATTCCTTCCCTTAACCTCACTCTCTTCCCCAAAGTTAACCATAGTTGACAGCTTGATGTATATAATTTCAAACATTTTTCTACACATTTACAAATATCTAACTCCTATACAGTAATGGGCCCTTAAAAGGGACTT
>NW_006921613.1:16543557-16556379 GCF_000298275.1 Orycteropus afer afer | reverse complement strand
TGCCCAACCTTCCTTCCGAGGAGTGGCTGGTGGGTTTGAACTGCCAGCCTTCTGGTTAGCAGTCAAGTGCTTTAGCCACTATGCTACCAGAGCTCCCTCTGTAGATATACTCCCTCGGAAACCCAAGAAGGGGGTCACTACGAGTCGGATCCAACTCAACGGCAGTGAGTTCTCATCCAAGAAATTTAATGACACTATAAGGAAAAGCTTAAAGTTAATAATAATAATAATAATAATAAAACAGCTATTCCTGAACCTCTCCCTTTGGAATAGCATAAGTAGATAAATGTTGTTTGTGTTGTTGTTAGGTGCTGTTGAGTCAGTTCTGACCCACAGCAACCCTATTATGCACAAAAGAGCAAAACCCTGCCCAGTCCCGCACCATCCTCATAATCATTGCTATGCTTCGGCCCACTGTTGCAGCCACTGTGTCAACCAATCTCATTGAAGGTCTTCCCCTTTTTTGCTGATCTTTTACTTTACTCAGCATGATATTTTCTCCACAGACTGACCCCTTCTGACAACACGACCAAAGTAGGTGAGGTGAACTCTGGCCATTCTCACTTCCAAAGAACATTCTGGCTGTACTTCCTCCAAGACAAATTTGTTCGTTCTTCTAGTAGTCCATGTTACCATCAATATTCTTTGTCAACACCACAATTCAAAAGTATCAATTCTTCCGTGGTCTTCCTTATTCACTATCCAGCTCTAACATGCATATTAAACTACTGAAAATACCATGGCTTGGGTCAGGTGCACCTTAGTCTTCAAAGTGACATCTTTGTTCAGAAACACTTGAAGGAGGTCTTTTGCAGCACATATGCCCAGTGCAATATGTCATTTGATTTTCTGACTTCTGCTTACATGGGACATTGTAAGTGAATGAAATCCTTGACAACTTCAATCTTTTCTCCATTTATTAAGGTGTAGCTTATTGGTTCATTTGTGAGGATTTTTTTGTTTTCTTAATGCTATATTGTAATCCATACTGAAAGCTGTACTCTTTGACCTTCATCAGCAAGTGCTTCAAGTTGTCTTTACTTTCAGCAAAGAAGTTTGTGTCATCTACATATCGCAGGTTGTTGATGAGTCTTCCTCCGATTCTAATGTCATGTTTTTACTCATGTAATCTGACTTCTCTGATTATTTGCTCAGCATAAAGATTAAATAAGTATGGTGAAAGGATACACCCCTGATAGACACCTTTCCTGATTTTAAACCATGCCGTATCCCCTTGTTCTTGTTGAATGACTGTCTCTTGGTTTATATACAGGTTCCCAATGAGCACAATTAAGTGTTCTGGAATTCCCATTCTTCGCAATGTTATCCATAATTTGTTATGATCCAGTCAAATGCCTTTGCATAGTGAATAAAACACAAGTAAACATCTTTCTGGTATTCTTTGCTTTCAGCAAAGAGCCATTTGACATCAGCAATGATATCCCTTGCTTCATGTCCTATTCTGAATCCAGCTTGAATTTCTGGTAGTCCTCTGTCAATATACTCTTGCAATCCTTTTTGAATTATTTTCAGCAAAATTTTACTTATGTGTGATATTGATGATATTGTTTGATAATTTCTACATTCTATTGGATCACCTTTCTTTGGAATGGGCACAAATATGGGTCTCTTCCAGTCATTTGGCCAGATTGTTGTCTTCCAAATTTCTTATCACAAATAAGTGAGCACCTCTAGTGCTGCATCTGTTTATTGAAATATCTCAGTGACATTCCATCAGTTTTCTGGAGGCTTTTTTTTTTTTTTTTTTGGCCAATTCCTTCAGTGCAGCTTGGGTTTCATCCTTCAGTACCACTGGATCTTGATCATATGCTATCTCCTGCAATGGCTGAACATGAACCACTTGTTTTTGAGACAGTGACTTTGTGTATTCCTTCCACCTTCTTTTGATGCTCTGCATTGTTCAGTATTTTGCCCATAGAATCCTTCAATATTGCAACTCAAGGCTTGAATTTTTACTTCAGTTCTTTCAGCTTGAGAAATGCCAATCATATTCTTCCCCTTTGATTTTGTAACTACAGTTCTTTGTACATTTCACTATAACACTTTACTTTGCCCTCGAGCTGCCCTTTGAAATCTTCTGTTCAGATCTTTTACTTTATCATTTCTTCCATTCACTTTAGCTACTCTCCTTTCAAAAGCAAGTTTCAGAGTCTCTTCTGACATCTATGTTAGTCTTTTCTTCCCTTCTTGTCTTTTTAATGACCTCTTTATGTATGATGTTCTTGATGTCATTCCACAGCTCATCTGGTCTTTGGTTACTGGTGTTCAATGCATCAAATCTGTTCTTCAGATGGTCTCTAGATTCAGGTGGCATATACTACTCAAGGGAGCTCTGGTAGTGTAGTGCCTAAGGCACTTGATTGCTAACCAGAAAGCTGATGGTTCAAACCCACCAGCCACTCCTCGGAAGGTTGGGCAATCTACTTCCGTAGTGATACCGCCTGAGAAATCCAAGGAGGAGTCACTATGAGTCAGGGCTGAGTCGATGGCACGTAACAATGACAACAACATACTACTCAAAGTCATATTCTAGGTCTGGAGGACTTGTTTTTATTTTCTTTAGCTTCAACTTAAACTTGCATATGAGCAATTGATGGTCAGATCCACAGTTAGCCTCTGGCCTTGTTCTGACTGATGATAGTGAGGTTCTCCATCACCTCTTTCCATGGATATAGTTGATTTGATTCCTAAGAAGACAAATAACTTAGAAGAAATAAGAGTGAAAAATTCTACCACAATGATATCTGAAAGCACATTGTAGTGTTCCATTACTTCTATTTGAAATCCAACTTCTAGGGGAAAAAAACTACTTTGGGTATTCAAGTAACAAACCTTTTTTAAACCCTAGAATTTAAAGATCAATGGATAATGAAAATTATGTAATTTCTTCTTCCCAGGATGCCCTGGAAATTATTTTTCAATTTTCACATCATTATCATTAACAGACACCAGCTGTGGCCTCACAGTATCTTGAGTACATTACACAATAAAAACATAGATAGGATGTCACTGCACATATGCCATGTGCACAGCTTGGTTCTAATTAGCATCACTGTGAATACATATTTGTTGAGGAAGATGGTGTAGTTGTTAAGAGCACAGTCCCTAGAGTCAGAATGTCTGAGTTCCAGTCTTGGCTGTGCCACCTATGTGATGTGTGACCTTTGGCAAATTATATAAGCCTCATTTTCTCCTCTGAAAAGAGAGAAAATATCTCATAAGGTTGTTGGGAAAATTAAAAGAATTAACGTATACACCCATTCCTCACTTAGTTACTATCTCGCTATTTGACATTCTGCATTTATGACAATGTAAAAAAAATCTACTATCAGATTATTTTTTGCATTAACAATGTATGTATGGCAGTAATGAACATGGAGGTGTGAGATGACAGTTAATGCTGGCTTTGATGGTTAAGGTTATGCATCAATTGACTGGGGCATGATTCTTAGTGATTTGGCAGTTATGTAATGATGCAATTTGGCAGTTAAATGAAGATGAAATTTGGCAATTACATAATGGTGAAATCTGGCAGTTATATAACGAGGTAGTCATTAATGCTCTGATGTAGTCATCCTCCATTTTCCATAAAGCTGATTTTTAGATAATGACCTGGTCTTTGGAAGCTAACCATGTCGATAAGTGAGGACAAGGTGTATACTGTTTTCAGAATAGTCCTTAGCCCTCAATGAGCTCTCAATAAGTGTTAAGGATGAAGATGAGGATGATGGTTACTAAACAATTACAATACTAAAGAGGTGTTTTGGGAACTAGAGGTTACAAAAAATACAGAACAGTTTCCCTGCTTTCAAAGAGCTTACAATTTAGCAATCAATTCAAATAGCCCAGAAAGGAAAGACGAAATAATGAACAACAACAACAACAACCACTTTCCTAGGTGCCTAAGTGGCACAAACTGTTAAGTGTTCGGCTGATAACCGAAAGGCAGGCAGTTTGAACCCACCCAGCAGCTCAAAGGGAGAAACACCTGGTGATCTAGATCTACAGCCTAGATACCTCTATGGAGGAGCAGTTCTACTCTGTGATGTGGGATCACTGTGAGTTGAAATTGAGTCAACACACATAACAACATTACTTTGCTATTCAGACTTCAAAGTTAATAAAACAAAATCAATCCTCAGTCACCCAACAGGAACAGGTAAATATTTAATGTATTAATTAATTCTCAATACAATTAATGACAGTAAGTATATAATGGTGGTAAAAATATAATCTAGTATACAGGGTGACTTAAAGATTTTTAATATATAAATATAGAATGGGATTTATCCTTGAGTATACATTGGTTTTGGTCATGACCTTGATCTGATGACCCCACTAATCCATTAAAAACTGTTTAAAGAGACAATAAGAAACCACCACTGTCCACTAATCAGCTGCCAGTAGTACATGCAGCATATAAACTGAACCAGATTTTGTAGGAAATATTTTTAAACTTTAAAGGTCAATTTATATGCAATGCTTTACAGTTTACAAAGTTCCTATAACACGATACTTCCTTTCTCCATAATGGGGAGGTGAACATGACATCCTTCATAACAATTCTAGGGCCTTCATTCAGAATGGATAATAAAATTTGTCAGATAAGGTGACTTTACATTATTTCACTTACATAGCTGCACTCTTTTTTACTTACCCTTAGTGTTTTGAGAATAGAGTAAATCTGCTAGGCACTGAGTAGTTTTAAAAGACAAACTGACATTCAGAAAAATGAGGTTCTGAGCTCTGGGTGTTCTAATTTACTGTAAACTAAATACAGAGATGGCTAAACTGCACAACCAAATCCATTGGTGTTGAGTTGATTCAGATTCATAGTGACCTGATAGGATAGAGTAGAACTGCCCCATTGGGTTTCCAAGACTGTAAATCTTTACAAAAGCAATCTCCCACATCTTTCTTATGCAGGATGGCTGGTGGGTTTAAACCACTGAACTTTAGTAGTTATCAATTAGTAGCCAATCATTTTAACCACCATGCCACAAAGGCTCATAAGCTACAGCTTTAACTCTCACTGTCTAGACATGTTTTCTGCCTTACCTTATCTAGATTTTCTTCAAGGATATAGATGCCCATGTTCTTGTTTTCAATTGAAATAAAAGCAATTTTAAAAAACACTTGCTTGGTACATACTAGATATAAAGCCCTCGGTTAGTTGCTGGAGAGGATCCAGGGATGGGTAAGCCTCTAGTCTTTGCCCTCAGGAAGCTTGCAATCTGTTTTTAAAAAAACAGTAATACAAGGCTGAGTAATGAGGGCCACACAGAAGTTTGCATTGTGATGGGAATTTAAGGATTGGAGATTGCCCTCTGGTGGAAAGAGGAGGAGATGGTAAAAAGGGGCTTAAGGTATTTGCGTTTTAGACAGAATTTCAATGTAGAGATGGACAGCAGGCATTCTGAGGAGTAAGTATTATTCAAGAAGCTAGGGGGCATGCTCAGGGACGAGTGAGTTGCCCAAATCTGATAACTGAACTAAGATAATGTGTTAGGAAGAACTCTGAATATTAGGCTGGGGAATCCTATAGTTAACTCAGAACTAAATGAAGGCCATCAAAAAATTTGGGGCAGAACTTCACTTTGGGAAGATTTAAGGGACGTAGTATGTGGAATGAGTCAAAGTGGGAGACATGGATTTGGAGGACACTGAGAGAGTTATTGCAGTATTTTACATAAAGTGAAACAGCTCTTTCAGTAAGATTAGACAGGAAGGATATAAGAATAGCTATATATAAAGAAATCAACATTCCTTGATGGTTACTAGTGATGGGAGGGAGAGGGAGAATTAATCTTTAGATAGCAGACACTTGTTATTTTTGGTAATGGGAAAGGTAGCACCTTATGTGGGTGAAGTAAGCACAGCCTGACCAAGGTAAATGATACCAAGAAATACACAAGAGAAAAGGCCATTTTTGATAAAGGATAAGACATACATAATTTTACAACAACCCCAAAAAGTATGCATTATATACATATGTATATATGCACATATGTGTATAGGTATATATATGTGTGTACATATGCATATACAGGTATGTATGTGTATGCATATATAGTCATATATATAAAATAAATCACTCAGGAGGCACATTTACAGATACTTCTTAGACATAGCCAAAAACCTTGCATGTTTGGTTTTCTAGGTTTGAAAGCTTAGGGCCACAGTCTCGTGAAACAATTTGATCAATTTATGTTCTTTATCCTCATTTGGTGAGTACTGTCTGGCGTCTTAAAAGCTTGCAAATGGACACTGAAGATACAACTAGTGGTCTCTACTTGTCCAGAGTAAAAGAGAAAGAAGGAAATCAAAGACTCAGAGAAGAAACAGTCTATAGGACTAATAGTCTACATGAACCATGCTCTCATCTACTCCAAGACCAGAAGAACTAGATGGTGCCCGGCTGCTACTACCTACCATTCTGAGCAGGGCTACAATAAACAAACCCTGAAGAATAGGGGAAAAAATATGAAGCAAAAGTCAAATTTCTAAAAAGTCCAGATTTACTGGACTAATTGAGATTGGAGATTCCCTGAGATATCACCCTGAGACACTCTTTAAACTGAAACTAGCCTAAGGTTCTTTTTTAGCTAAATAACAGAGTGACTTGTAAAATAAAGACTATAACCCATGAGTACTATGCTTCTTTAAAAATTCATCTATATGAGATCAAATGGTCAAGAACTGCTCTAAAGCAAAGATGAGAAGGTATGAGGGCAGAGAACTAGATTACTAGAAAGGGAACAACCAAAATGGGATTAATAAGAATGCTGACACATTGTGCAAAATGTAACCAATGTCACTGAATAATTTGGGTAAAAATTGTTGCAAGGGTACCTAGTCTACTACTAAATGCCCACTGAAAACACAATAAAATATTAGAAATAATAATAAGAAGAAGAAGAAGTAAAGGGAAGGAGTCAGAGAGGTTGACAAACTAAAGGAAAAACAAAATTGGGGGAAGTCTCTTTCCTCAATCCTTTTATTTAAAAGGGCAATAGGGAGCTGAGATTATAAAAAGGCAGAAAAGAAAGAATAGCAGAGAGAGAGAGAGAGATTATGATGCTAGAGTAGATAGAGAGGCCAATTGTTGAATCAAATTCCTAGAGAAGAGGATGGAATGGCCCAAGTGGAGGTGTTGACCATAAAAATGAAAAGTAAACTTTTCCTATTTCAAAGGTGGGTGTGACAAAAGGAACAAGGCTGAAAATACAGAAAAATGTATAAAGTAGACACAAAGGAAGTCAAAGAATTTGTGGCTAATCATCTCACTCTTCTCAGAAAGTGGGCTTGTCTTCAGAGTAAGGAAACTATGGAGGGGCTGGGTACATGTTGTGAGTTGAGGGTGCTTGGGAAAGACCAGATTGTTGTTGTTAGGTGTTGTCAAGTTGGCTTTGACTCACAGTGACCCCATGTACAACAGTCTAGTCCTGTGCCATCCCCATAATCCTTGCTATGCTTGAGCCCACTGTTTCAGCTACTGTGTCAATCCATCTCATTGAGGGTCTTCTTCTTTTCCATTGACTGTCTACTTTATCAGGCATGACATCTTTTTCTCTTTCTCCAGGGACTGGTCCCTTCTGATAGCATGACCACAGTAGATGAGACAAAGTCTGGCCATTCTTGCTTCTAAGGAGCATTCCAGGTATACTTCTTCCAGGACAGATTTGTTTGTTCTTCTGGCAGTCCATGGTATTTTTGGTATTCTTTGCCAACACCACAATTCAAATGCATCAATTCTTCTGTGGTCTTCCATATTCATTGTCCAGCTTTCACATGCATATAAGGAAATTGAAAATATGATGGTTGGGTCAGGCGTACTTTAATCAGAAAGACAAGTGGCCTTAATGAAAATAACAAATGTTGGTCAGGGTGTGAAGAAAGTAAAAGCCTCAAAGATTGCTGGTGGGTAGTAAGTACAATGGTACAGCCACTTTGGGGGATGGTTTGACATTTCCATTAAACTAAGAGTTACCATGTGGCCCAGCAATTCTACTCCTAGGAATCTATCTAAGAGCAGTAAAAATACAGATCTATACAAAAACTTGTATATGAATTTCATAGCAGTATTATTCATAGTAACCCAAAATGGAAAGAACCTGAATGTCTATCAACTGATGAATGGATAAACAAAATGTAGACTATTTATTCAATGGAATACTATTCAGCCATGAAAAGAAATGAAGTATTGATACATACTACAACATAGATGAATCTCAAAAACATTATCCTAAGGTGAAAGAAGCCAGACATGAAAGGCCACATACTGTAAGACTACATTTGTATGAAATGTCTAGACTAGGCAAATCATAGAGACAGAAATTAGATTAGTGGTTGCCAAGGGCTGGGAGCACAGGCAGTGACTGCTGGTGGGTATGGGGTTTCCTTTTTGGGGTAATGAAAATGTTCTGGAATTTTCATCCATCACATACTGGTGATATATGCATAAGATTGTGAATATACTAAAAATACTAAAAACTAATACTAACTAATACTAATACTAAAACCCACTGATTTGTATATTTTAAACATGTCAGTTTTATATCTCAAAAAAGAAAAAAGATTGCTAGGCAGCAGTGAGTTTAGACAATCTATATTTTATTGTGAAACTATTCAGAATGGAATCATGGCATTCTCAGGGTATAACAAGTCACACAAGTTATACTATGGGGGTTGCTCAGAGTAGGGTGTTGACAAGGCAGAAATGACAGTGAGTCAAAGGAACAACTAGCACATTGATGAAATGGGTATCTAGAAAAGTCCAGGTTCTTCCTACTATACAGTCACAGTAGTCAAAACTGCCTGGCATTGGTACAATGACATAGACCAGTGGAATAGAATGAAGAACCCAGAAATAGTTCCATTGACGTATCGTCAACTGATCTTTGGCAAAGAGGTGAAATCCATCAAATGGGGGAAGAGATTGTTTGTTTAACAAAGGGTGCTGGCAAAACTGGATATCCACTTACAGAAAAATGAAACAAGATCTGTACCTCACACCATACATAAAAACTAACTCCAGGTGGATCAAAGACTTAAATGTGAAACCTAAAACCATAAAGTTCCTCAAGGAAAAAATCAGGGCAAATTAAGGGCCCTAACCAGAAGCCTGGTGGTTCAAACCTACCAGCCACTCCTCAGAAGGAAGGTTGGACAATCTACTTCCATAGTGATACTGCCTTGGAAACCCAAGGAAGGATCTCTATGAGTTTGGTCTGATTCGACAGCACATGACAGCAGCAACAACAATACATGGCATAAATAGACTATCAAGCATAATCCAAAATGCACAAACAACAGAAACTGAACTAGATTGAATGGGACCTTCTAAAAATTAAATTTTTATGTGCTTCCAAAGACTTCTCCAAAGAGTGAAAAAAGAACCTACAGATTGGGAAAAAATATTCAGCAATGACATATCTGACAAGGGACTTAATCTCTAAGATTTATAGAAAACTCAAACACCTTAACACAAAAAATATTAATAATCCAATTAAAAAATGGGCAGAAGACATGAACAGACACTTCACCAAAGAGGATATTCAGGTGGCCAACAAATACATGAAGAAATGTTCATGATTATTAGCCATTACCAAACCAAACTCACTGCCATGGAGTCGAATCTGACACATAGTGACCCTTCCTTGGGTTTCCAAGGTGGTATCCCTATGGAAGTAGATTGCTCAGTCTTCCAAGGAGTGGCTGGTGGGTTTGAACCTCCAGCCTTCTGGTCAGCAATCAAAAGCTTTAGGCACTATGCCACCAGAGGTCCTAATTAGCCATTAAAGAGATGCAAATCAAAACAACAATGAGACACCATCTCACCCCAGCACTAACAGCAAAGTTCAACAAGACAGAAAATAACAAATATTAGCGAGGATGTGGAGAGATTGGGACTCTCATATACTGCTGATGGAACTGTCAAATTATACAACCACTGTGGAAAGTACTATGGCGATTCTTTAAAAAGTTGGAATTAGAAATACCATTTGACCCAGCAATCCCATTACTAGGTATATATCTTAAAGCAGTGAGAGCCAAGACAACAACAGATATATGCACACCCATGTTCATTGCAGCACTATTTACAATAGGCAAAAGATGAAAACAACCTAGTTGTCCATCAACTGAAGAATGGATAAGCAAACTATGGTACATACACACAATGGAATACTATGCAACCTTAAAGAATAACGTAGAATCTGCAAAAAAAAAAAAAAAATGCATAACATGGATGAACTCGGAAGACACTACGGTGAGTGAAATAAGTCAATCACAGAAGGACAAATACTGTATTAGTCTGCTGTTGTGAAAACTCAAGGAAAGGTTTATATATGGAAGGAAACTTTGTTAGCTACCAGGGGTGGGAGGGAAAGGGAGGGAACACTGCTAGATAGGTAGAGACAAGTATTGATTTGGGTGAAGGGAAGGGCAATGCACCAAATGTGAGTGATCAACACAGTAGGACTGAGGAAGAGGAAGACATAGAGAGGTACATGGGAGGTACAGACAGCAAAGATGGACCCTTTTGCACATACAGTACAGCACTGACAGTGATGGCGAACATTGATATATGGGTGGACAGATGGGTAGACAGGGTGAACAGTCCAGGCAAGGGGGAATGTGCCCACAACCATGTATAGGGTTGACAGACAATGTTTCTACAAGTGTATTTGTATGTTCTGTAAGAATGTCCAGGTACACAGTAGAGCTGACAAGGAACAAGGTTTTAGTGACTTCTTGGTCACAGCCAGCTACCTGGAGGGAGCAAATAGTTGGACCTGTGGGTTTGGGACCATGGTCACAGGGGACATCAAGCTCAATTGGTGTAACATACTACACAGAAACATTGTCTACATCCTACTTTGCTGAGTAATGACTGAGATCTTAAAAGCCTGCAAGCATCCATCTAGATGCAACGATGGGTCTCTCCTCGTCCAGAGCAAGGAAGAATGAAGAAAACCAAAGACACATGGAAACAATTAGTCCAAGCAACTGGTATACCATGCGATCCTCAGACCATGAGACCAGAAGAAGTAGATTGTGCCTGGCCACCACTATCAACCACTCGGAGGGGGATCAGTGCAGGAGATCCTGGATAGAGTGGGAGAACAATGTAGAACAAAACTCAAAATCATTTGGAAAAAAAAAAAAAAAAAGACCAGGTTTGCTGGTCTGATAGAGCCTGGTGAAACCCCTGAGATTATGGTCCCTAGCTGCCCTTCAGGTCTGAATTGAACTCATTCCTGTGGCTTCCAGCCAAATAAAAGACAGACATATGGACTGAACATTTCATCAGGTAGATACACTCCTTGGAGAGATCAATTATGGGAGAACACAAGGGCTGTGCATGCACAGGAAGACCACTCACGGGGCAAGAGTGCATGGGAGGGAAGGACACAGGGAAGAGATAACCATGGGGAGAAAGTGGGAAGAGAGCTGTTACACTGTGGGAAACTTGAGTCAATTCATGAGACAAAAAGTGTATGAACTGCTGTATGGAAAATGAATTTGCTCTGTGAACTTTCGCCCAAATGACACACACACAAAAAAAAGTCCAGATTCTTTTCAGTAAAAATATAAACAATCCAATTCAAAAATGGGCAAAAGATATAAGCAGACACTTCACAGATTTCAGATGATAAATAAGTACATAAAAGGATGCTTAACTCATTAGCCATTGTTGTTGTTGTTATGTGCCGTCAAGTCAAATCCAACTCATAGCGACCCCTCCTTGGGTTTCCGAGGCAGTATCACTACGGAAGTAGGATTGCCCAACCTTCCATTAGGGACGTGCAAATTAAAACCACAATGAGTTATCACTACAAATCTATCAGATTGGCTAAAATAAAAATACTCACAAAATCAAATACTGGTAAAGCTGCAAAGAAACTGGACTACTCAAACATTTCATTGTTGGTAGGAATGTAAAACGGTACAGCCACTCTGGGAAACAGTTTGGTAGTTTCTTAAAAACTAAACATGAAACTACCATGTGAACTAGTAACTGCACTCCTGGCCAATTTATCCCAGAGAAATGAAAACTTATGTTCACACAAAAACCTGTATGTGAATGTTTAGCAGCTTTATTCACAGTAGCTGCAAACTGGAAACAATCTCAATGTCCTTCCAAGGTGAATGGTTAAACAAATTGGTACATCCATACTACATCCATACTATGGAATATTATTCAGTAGTAAAAAAGCAACAAACTATTAATACATGCAGAAACTTGGATGAATCTCATATTGAGCGAAAAAAGCCAATCCCAAAATGTTACATACTATATGACTCCATTTATAGATCATTCTTGACAAAATTACAGAAATGGAGAACAGACAGTGGTTGCTAGGGGACAAGGACAGGCAGCAGAAAAGAAGAAGGAAGTGACTATAAAAAGGCTATGATAAAGTGCAATACAAGGGCTCCTTGTGGTGACAGAAATGTTTTGTATCTTGACAATATCCTGGTTGTGATGTTGTACTATAGTCTTGTAAGATAATACTATAGGGGAAAACTGGGTAAAGGGTACACATGATAGCTCTGTATTATTTCTTACAACTGCACATGAATCTATAATTTCTCAAAGTAAAATTTTTAATTTAAAAATAAAAGCTAGGTTGGGTTGGAAGCAAGCCAAATCAAAATCTGACATGCACTTTATTTTTTGTTTGTTTTTTGTTGTTTTTATTTTATTTTATTTATTGTGTTTTAGGTTAAGATTTACAGAGCAAATTCACTTTTCATACAGCAGTTCACATATACTTTGTCTCATGTTATTGACCA
>NW_006921613.1:16513055-16542967 GCF_000298275.1 Orycteropus afer afer | reverse complement strand
TAGGAGGTGGGACAATGTTTTGTATAGTATGTTATGCCAGTTGAGCTTGATGTCCCCTGCGACTATGGTCCCAAGCCCACAGGTTCAACTACTCGGTCCCTCTGGGTAGCTGGCTATGACCAAACAGTGACCCCAACCTTGCCCCTTGTCAGCTCTACTCTACACCTGGGCATTCTGATCATTCACATAAACTTATAGGACCATTGTCTGCCAACCCAATATATGATCTTGGATACACTCCCCATTTCATAGACTTCCCTAATCGTTTAGCTTGTTCACCTATCTATCCATCCATATACCCATGTTTGCCTTCACTTACAACTCAGTACTATATACTGACATGCACTTTTCACATTCATAATACGAGGGTTTTAACACCTACTTTACAAGATTATGAAGATTAGAAATAACATTTTATACACACACACATACACACACACAAAGTTAAAAACCAAACCAAACTCACTGCCATCGAGTTGATCATGACTCACAGTGACGTCTCCTTGGGGAGCTCGGGTAGCATAGTGCCTAAGGCACTTGACTGCTAACCAGAAGACTGGTGGTTCAAACCCACCAGCCACTCCTTGGAATGAAGGTTGGGCAATCTACTTCCGTAGTGATATCGCCTCAGAAACCCAAGGAGGGGTCGTTATGAGTCGGGTCCGACTCGATGGCACATAACAACAACAACAACAACATCTCTATAGAAGTAGATTCCCCAATCTTCCTTCCCAGGAGTGGCTGGTGGGTTTGAACTGCCAGCCTTCTGATTATCAGTCAAGTGCCTTAGGCACTATGCCACCAGAGCTCCCAAATATAAAGTTAGGAGATCTTAAAACACAACATCTCATAATGATAACTGGTAATATAACTACTATGATTATTGAAATAGCTCAGGAATAGCATATGGCTGACCGTTTCCAGAAGATTTATTCTCAAAGACTTTCATGGCATAAATGCCTCGAAAGGTACATTCATAATACCCAGACCTAAGACCCAGAAGATACCAGCCCATTGAATGCAAGCTGGGCCCTCACACTGAGATTCCTTCTGTTCAAGAACGCAGGAAATCATGAAAGAATGGCTCTAACTGATATTTAAACAACCCAGACAACTGCAGTTAATGTCCAACAGTATCATAGAAGTTAGCAAAAATAGCTCTGGAGACAGACTACCTGGATTTGAACGCCAGTTCACCAATTTTTAGTTGTACAGTCTGAGGCAAGATAAGTGGTTCTCTCAGCCTTCATGTTTTTTCATGTTTTTAAGTCAAAGGGATAACACACACACATACACACACACATATCACTGGTTAATGATTATCTCCACCACTCATCTGTCAGTTTGCTGTACTATGGCAGTTTAAGTGATGCTACAACACTGAATGTGACCCCTCCTTGGGTTTCCCGGGCCATATCACTGTGGAAATAGATTGCCCAACCTTTCTTCTGAGGAGTGGCTGGTGGGTTTGAACCGCCAGCCTTCTGGGTAGCAGTCAAATGCCTTAGGCACTATGTTACCAGAGCTCCCTATAATAGTGGAAGCTATGCTACTAGTATTTCAAATACCAGCAGGGTCATCCATAGTGCACAAATTTCAACAAGCTTCCAGACTAAGTCACAGTAGGAAGACAGGTGATTTATTTCTGAAAATTAGTAAACCCTACGAATCACAAGAGAATACTGCCCAATATAATGCTGAAAGATGAGCTTCCCAGGGTAGAAGGCACTCAAAATACACATTTGCTGCAACAATGGATTTAAACACACCAAGACTGTGAGGATGGCAATTCTTTGTTCTGTTGTACATGGGGTTACCATGAATTGGAGCTGACTCAACAGTAAATAAGAACAAATAATGATTATCAGTCCAACCTTAGTGTAGTCCATAGAAGGAACAGCCTCAACAATAATCCCAACATCACATCCAACCTTCACTTGAACACATGTAGTAATAGGCAGGTTCACTACTATGCAAGGCAATCTATTCCAATGTTGTTGTTGTTGTTGTTGTTGTTTGCCATCGAGTCGGCCCCGACAATGTTAGGCAGTTGCAATCACTAGAAAGCTGTTCCTTCTATTTTTATCCCAAATCTTTCCTTTACCTTTTTAGTCCTGGTTCTGCCTTTTCAAGCTATGAAAACTGTCTGGCCCCTCTTCCACACAGCATGCCACATATGAACTGGAATCAAGTCATTGCCAATGGGTTATCTCATTAAGGGACCTATCTGGAAAGTAGTCATCAGTTTGCTTTCTTAGCATTGGGTGACCCAGGACACAATCCTCTCACCCTCATTTTCCTCAACTTGACAGGGTGTCAGTTCAAATAATCTCTAAGCCTTCTCTCCCTGCCCCCGCTCCCCCCTTCACACACAGAGGCAGTCATGATTTTACTTATACCTTTTCCCCAGTAATTCTGATTCATTCTCCTCTGGCAACTTTCAGTGCCCTCATCACCTTGCCTTCCTTTGAGTATGCCTCAGCTGGTCAACATCCTTAAAATGTGATCCCCAGAATGGAATAAAACCAAACCAAACTCACTGCTGTCAAGTCGGATCTGACCCATAGGGTTTTCAAGGCAGTATCTCTACAGAAGTAGATTGCCCAATCTTCCTTCCAAGGAGTGGCTGGTGGGTTTGAACTGCCAGCCTTCTGGTTAGCAGCCAAATGCCTTAGCCACTATGCCACCAGAATTGAATGGACAATTAAAATTCTGCTAGCAACAGGCAAGTGTACTGTAAAATTTACTCTACCCTATGTAATTCAAATTAATATAAGCATTTGGGGCTACTATTTTACCACCTTGCCTTATGATGGGCTTACAGCTAACTAAAACTCCTGGGTCTTTTCTCCCAAAATGCTGTCTTCTCTACCTTAAATACCTAAAGTTGATTTATGGAACTTGAGTTCAGAATTTTATATTTATTTGTTTAATTCCGTCTTTTTATCTCTGTTCCATCATTTCAATCTGTGAAGCTTTGTTTGAATTTTAATTGTGTCATTCATTGCATTAGTCAAATTATATTGATGATATTCTTAACAATCAGGAAAACATTTTTAAAAATTCTTTTAATATTCCATTATATGCACAATGGTTTGTGTGTACAAATTGCTTCATTACTATTAATTCTGATTTTTTAAAAAAACGTTAAGACATTTCTTAAGAGTTTTGCTTGTACAAATAGGCAAAAAAAAAAAAAACATATTTTGGACCTGTCAATCTTATCAGTTCTTGTTTTTTTTTAAATCAGGATTTAGAAGCATTTTTAATGACATGTGAAAATAGTTATGATAATTATCAGTTCTCTTTTAATGGTTCTGAACCCAACAGTTCTAAGTGTGACATGTTAACAGTCAAACAAAAAGCAAAGCATGACTCTCAGTGTGTTGGGACTGCCTGATGGAAGAGGAACTCTTCTGCACTACCCTGCAAATGTTTGCACCTTCTTGCTACTTGTCATTACAGTGACTAAATGACTCTTCCTTGTTAATTAAATAAGGGATTTTGAAATATAGCTTCAATCTTGCCCTCTCCAGGTAAAAAGGTGTAAAGAGTACTATGGAAATTTGCTCTATAGACCACTTAACCAGCTTTTAAAAAGTTCTAGACTTAGTTACTGCTTACCTTTCTTTAAAAAAAAAAAAAAAATTCTCAGTGGAATGCTCTGAGTGTTTTTTACTTTTGTAAGACACCAAACTTATGTTATATTCCTTTTTTGTTATACTAATATCCTAATATTAGGAAAAAAGGCTTGGCAATCTGCTTCCAAAAATCTGCCAATGAAAATACTATGGATCACAAATGGTACAATTTGCAGCTGATTATGGGGCTGGAGCAGGACTGGGCAGCATTTTGTTTCACTGTGCATGGGGTGGGGAGAACTCTAGTGGCATAGTGCCTAAGGCATTTGACTGCTAACTAGAAGGCTGGTGGTTCAAACCCACCAGCCACTCCTCAGAAGGAAGATTGGACAATCTACTTCCATAGTGATACTGCCTCGGAAACCCAAGGAGGGGTCACTATGAGTCAGGTCTGACTCGACAGCACTGAGTTTGGTTTGGTTTTTGGTTTGGTGCATGGGGTGGCCATGAACCTGTTGGCAGCTAAGAACAACAAATGTCCACATGAGGACTATGTTCAAGTTGGAGGGACTTCATTCCACTAATCAGACTATGATTCTATGTCAGATACTGTCCCTTTCAAAAGTAAAACTGCCCTAAATGTTTGCTAGCAATAAAAACAAATAAATTTGTACTCAGTTGAATAAATAGTTATCTCAATAGGGTTTTTTTTTTTTTTTTTTTTTTTAAAGCAGGTTATTAAGGTCATCTAGCAAGCAACAAAAAAAAAAAAATTATTTCAAAAGAGTTAACTAGGGGCAACATGGAACACTGAGCTTCTAAACTAATAACCTAATGTGCAGCACCAAACCCTTGGTTGAATCTATATTAGAATCATCTGGTGGAAGGGAAAGGTTTTTGAGCCTATGCTGAGAAAAGACAATTGGGAATGGAACTATATTAGCTACTATGACTTCAGAAATCCAAGACCTTAAGGTCCACCAAAATGTTGGCATGATTCTGCTTCCTAAGTAACCAACCTATTTATTGGCAGATGAATTAAATAATTTAGTCCCTCACTGTCATGGATTGAACTGCGTAGCTCAAAAGTATGTGCCAACTTGGCAACTCAGAGACCTGAAGATCTAGATGGTGCCCAACCAATGCCAACCACTTGGAAAGGGATCAAAATTGGAGATTCTGGATAGAGTGGGAGGAAAAAATGTGAAACAAAATTAAAAAATGACCAGAATTACTGGTCAGACAGAGGCTGGTAGAACTCCCAATACTATGGCCCCGAGTTATGCTTCGGGCTTGGAACTGGACTCACTTCCATGGAATAACTCTCAGACAAACAGAAGAAAGACCTACAAGCAGAACACCTACCCCAAGGAGATACACCCACCTACCCTAGGGAGATGCACCCCCTAGATCAATCAACCATGAGACATCAGAAGGGCAGGATTTGCATAGAGGAAAAGCTGGAAAGACAGGAATGAATCGCTAAGAAGGGCACAGGGAAGGCAAAGTCATAGGGAGGAAATGGGAGGAGAGCTTTTTAAGGTTGGGGATTGTAATTAGGGCATGAAAACAAATGTGTATTAACTGTTGTGTATAAAATGAATCTGCTTTGTAAATTTGCACCACATCACAATAAAATTTTTTTTTTTAAGAAGTGCCAACTTGGCTAGGACATGATTCCCATTATTGTGTGATTATCTTCCATTTTGTAATCTGCCTCTATTTTGTCATGTGTTATAAATCTTAACCTCTACATGTTAATGGTGGTTAGACAGTAGGATTTACAATACATCAAAAATAGGAGGCAGATAACAAAATGGAGGACAACCACATAATACTGGGAATACTGGGAAGAGCTATCTCCTCAAAGTAGAGTTGATCTTAATGACTTGGATGGAGTAAAGCTTTCAGTAGCTACATTTGCTGATATGGCATCACTCAAAATGAGGACAACATCTGTAAATATCCATTAATAATCAGAATGTGGAATGTATGAAGTATGAATGTAGGAGTACTGGAAGTCATCAAAAATGAAATTCAACACATAAAGATCAATATCCTAGGCATCAATGAGCTGAAATGGACTGGTACTGGCCATTTTGAATAAAACAATCATATAGTCAACTCTGCTGGGAATGACATCATCATCAAAAAGAACATTTCAAAAATCTATCTTGACGTACAACACTCTCAGTGATAGGATAATATTCATATGTCTACAAGGAAGATGAGTTAATATGACTATCATTCAAATTTAAGCACCAACCACTAATGCCAAAGATGAAGAAATTGAAGATTTTTACCAACTTCTGTGGTCTGAAATTGATCAAACAGGCAATCAAGATGCATTGATAATCACTGTTTAGGAACTTCCAAACTAAGATGCACTAGGAAAAAAGCCCAAAAAATTTATTTAAAAAAATCAGCCAAAAAAAATCCTATGGATCAAAATGGTCTGATCTGTAACATGTTAAGGACCAAGGCAGTGTTTTGTTCTGTTATCTATGGAATCTCCATGAGTCGGGGGCCAACTCAACAGCAACTAACAACAACAACATGCATGTACATACATGTATGTATAGGAATAATGCAACACATACCCTGCTACTTTATCCACTATCTTAAAAGAATATTACCAGTGTGTTTGATAACTTTGATCTATTTCTCTTTTCTCTTGTCCCCAAGTATAAGCACTCTAACAAATTTTATTTTTATCATCAAAAAAAAAAAAAAAGATGCACTGATAATTACTGGTGATTGCAATATGAAAGCAGAAAACAAAGAAGGATTGGTGGTTGGAAAATATGGCCTTGGTGATAGAAATGACAATGGAGATCACATGATAGAATTCTGCAAGACTAAGGACATATTGATTGCAAATACCTTTTTTCAACAACATAAATGGTGACTATACATGGACTTCACTGCATGGAATACACAAAACTCAAATTGACAACATCTGTGGAAAGAGGTGATGTAGAAGTTTGGTATCATCTGTCAGAGCAAGGCCAAGGCCAACTGTGGAACAGACCATCAACTGCTCATATGCAAGTTCAAGTTAAAGCGGATGAAAATTAAAACAAGTCCATGAAGGTTAATGTATGACCTTGAGTATATTCACTTGAATTTAGAGACAATCACATTTGATGCACTGAACACTAATGATGAGTTGTGGGATGACATAAAGGACAACATACACAAAGAAACCAAAAGGTCATTAAAAAGACAAGAAAAGAAGATTAAAATGGATATAAGAAGAGACTGAAAATTTGATCTTGGATGGAGAATAGCAAAAGCAAGTGGAAAAAATGTGGAAGCAAAAGGGCTGAAAAGAAAATTTCAAAGGCTGGTGGTTCAAGAAGACAAAGTATTAAAATGAAACGTGCAAAGACCTGGAGTTAGAAAACCAAAAGGGAAAGATACTCTCAGCTTTTCACAAGCTGAAAGAACTGAAGAAAAAATATAAGCCTTGAGTTGCATAGAATCCTCAGGATTCTATGAGGAAAATATTGAATAAAACAGGAAGAAGCAAAAGATGGAAGGAATATACAGTCACTGTATCAGAAAGAATTGGTTGACATTCAACCATTTCAGGAGACAGCATATGACCAAGAATGGATGGTACTGATGGAAGAAGCCAAAATTGCACTGAAGGCAATGGAGAAAAACAAGGCTCCAGGAACTGATGGAAATACCCAATGAGATGCTTCAATAACAGAGGCAATGCTGGAGGCACTCACTCAGCTATGCCAAGAAATTGGGACAACAGCTATCTGGCCAACTAACTGGTAGAGATCCATATTTGTGCCCATTTCAAAGAAAGGTGATCCAACAAAATGTGGAAATTACTGAATAATATCAATATCACACATAAGTACAACTTTGCTGAAGATAATTCAAAAACAGTTGCAGCATTACATCTACAGAAACTGCCAGAAATTCACACCAGATTCAGAAGAAGAGGTAGAACAAGGGATATCATTGTTGATCTCAGATAGGTCTTGGCTGAAAGCAGAGAATACCAAAAGGATGTTTATCTGTGTTGCACTGACTATGCAAAGGCATTCATCTATGTGAATCATAACAAATTATGGATGATATTGTGAAGAATGGGAATTCCAGGCCATTTCACTGTGCTCATGCAAAACCTATACAGAGACCAAGAGGCAGTCATTAGACTAGAAAAATACTGCTTGGTTTCAAACAAGGAAAGGTGTGCATCAGGGTTGTTGTATCTTTTCACTACACTCATTCATTCTGTATGCTGAGCAAATAGTCTGAGAAGCTGGACTATACGAAGAACATGACGTCAGGATTAGAGAAGACTCATTAACAACCTGCGATATGCATATGACACAATTTTGTTTGCTGAAAGCACTGAAAGAGATAAAAGGAGTGAGGAAAGAGCAGATGGAAAAAGGACCTCACTACGACCAAGAAGAAGAGCCAGGACTGAAGCACGTCCTTCGGACCTCTGGCCCCTGCGCTGAGGACCTCCTAGACTCGGGACAACTGATACCAAAACATACCAAGATTTCCAAGGAACACCAGACCCACAGGTGTTGACAGGAGACAAGTACTTTCCCCTAGAACCAGCATCCTGAATTCAAGACGTCTAGCCTCCTAAACTGAGAGAATAAATTTCTGTTTGTTAAAGACATCCATTTGTGGTATTTCTGTTAGAGTAGCACTAGATAACTAAGACACTCATCAGCGTGGCCTCCCTCCCCATAGAACAACAATTTCCTTCATATTCTAGGTATTATGCTCTGAATTCTCATGCATAACATTCTACATTTAGATTTTAGATTTCAGATTTCATACTGGGCATTTTGGCAATACATATCAGATATCTCACACTGTTCATAACCTCTGGCCTGTTATAAAGAAATAATCAGGTGTAATTAAGATCTGTAAATTTAAACATTAATCTCAAAGGATTTTATAATAGGAAAAAAAAATAGTGGCAACCAAAGAGTCCCTAAAGATTTGGGTTAGTTTGTATAGCTTACATATTACTTGAAATTTTATAAAGTGGTGTACAAAATTTCCCAAGTTTACTTATTTTCAAAGGAAAAAAAGATATGATTATTGAGACTATTGGGGGAGGGGACTAATTTTTGTCTAAGGGCAAATGGTGAATAGCTGAATAGTTTCCAATAAAACTTTTTTGAAAATCAAAAGGCATGTTAATGGTTTCTTTGAACGTTTTTCTTTTCCCCTTCTTCTTTAGAAAGGAAAAATTTTTTTCCAAATCCTATATCCTATAATCTTTTTTTCTAAGAGTTTAAGAAGTGCCATGTAGTCCTGTATTGGCTTAAGTTATTAGACCCTGCCATGTATCCTAAACTCAGACATGCTGGAAAGGATTACCTCAAAAGAAGTTTTTGCGTGAAAATGTCATAAAAGACTTCCTCTAAAATATTTCAAAGATCACAAATAAAAGCATGACACCAAGGTCATAAAAAAAAAAAACCAAAAAACCAAACCCACTGCCATGGAGTTGATATTGACTCATGACTGTACAGAGCAGAGCAGAACTACCCCACAGGATTTCCAAGGCTATAAATCTTTATGGAAAT
The DNA here is from genome assembly GCF_000298275.1 of Orycteropus afer afer. Lineage (NCBI taxonomy): Eukaryota > Metazoa > Chordata > Mammalia > Tubulidentata > Orycteropodidae > Orycteropus > Orycteropus afer. The sequence goes on along the minus strand of NW_006921613.1, from coordinate 16,533,804 downwards.
AGACTGTCTCATCTTTCTCTCATGAAGCTGTTGGTAGGTTTGAACCACCAACCTTTTAATTAGCAGCCAAATGCGTTGTTAACCATTATGCCATCAGAGCTCCTTTCATAAATAAAGGAATAAAAAAATAAATATCTACTTTACTTTTAAAATTTTGTGTGGATTTCCAAACCCATTTTTTAAATGAAGAATTCATATATTCATTCTTCATCTGCAAAAATTGGCAATACTATATTTAAGGAGCTCTGGTAGCACAGTGCCTAAGGCACTTGACTGCTAACCAGAAGGCTGGCGGTTCAAACCCACCATCCACTCCTTAGAAGGAAGGTTGGGCAATGTACTTCCATAGTGATACTGCCTCGAAACCCAAGGAGGGGTCGCTATGAGTCGGGTCCAACTCGATGGCAAACAACAACAATGACATATTTTAGAGAGTTTGTCCTATTCATAAAGGGTATATGTATGAATGGGATTGTGTATATACATGTAATAAATATTATTTCCCACATATTCCTAAAACATCTAATTTCTAATTTGATACCCAAATAAATGATAGCTTTGAGGAAACACTATTGTGTGTGTGTATATGTGTCTAATTTTCTATCTTCGAAGTAATCAGAAAGTTTACATTTCCTTCTCTGCTAGAAAGTTGATGGGAAAGTCTCAATAGGTAGTTGACTATTCAGATCTGGGTCTCAAGAAGGATTAGAAGTATACATTTAGGAGTCTTCTGCCAGAGAAGTATTTTGTACAAGTGCTTGGTATGCTTGTTATTTGTATACTTGTCTCATTCTCTATAATAGACTATGAACTCTTAAAGGACACTGGGTATACCTTACTTTGTTCTACACAACATTAACACACCACCTCACAGCAACCCCTCCGTGGGTTTCCGAGGCAGTATCACAATGGAAGTAGATTGCCCAACCTTCCTTCTGAGGAGTGGCTGGTGGGTTTAAACCACCAACCTTCTGGTTAGCAGTCAAATGCCTTAGGCACTATGCCACCAGAGCTCCCTCTAAAGGAACAGGTGTTTGATAAGTATTTTTTTTATATTGAACTGAATCTGAGGACTAGCCAGAGGATCTTCAGTCTTCCTCCATCTGGTCTACATAGACTTGAAATTTAAAGCAGACCCCAAGCCCCGCCTAATTATTTTGGCTCACCTGCAAATAAAAGGCCAAAGCTGGCCCATAGCACATATATTTCAGTCTCTATTTTATTCCATGGACGCTCTGGTGGCGTAGTGCCTAAGGCATCTGACTGCTAACCAGAAGGCTAGCAGTTCAAACCCACCAGCCACTTCTTGGAAGGAAGTTTGGGCAAACTACTTTCGTAGTGATACCACCTAGGAAACCCAAGGAGGGGTAGCTATGAGTCAGGTCCAACTCGATGATAGTGCATGTGTGTGTGTATTTTATTCCATGAACATCATCCAGTAAAAACACAAGCCAGAACTTACTCCTCTTTTTAGTTCATTTAGCTCCAGACTCTCTTTGCATACCCCCTCCCTCTGAGGATCCTAGCACAGAATTTCACAGCCAAATAAAAGGCTCAAAGTCAAGCCACACTCCCTTTGTACAGAGGATATTCCCTCCCTCCATTTGGAAAGACTTCAACTAACCTTGTTTTAGTTTGGCTGCTTTGCCTCATTTCTAAAATATTTTATTATACTCCATAGCCCTTCCCTTGATGCCCTAGTTAATTAAGTTTACATAATGTGCCTACTGATTACTTTTGAACAGCTTGCTCTGGATTTTCTCTCCTTTATTTTTCTGCCTTTACTGACTGCTTAAAATCCTCAAGTACAAACTTGATAAAGTCTATGTGCTACCACAAAGTTCACAATGAAAAGCAAATCAATACTCTGATTCTTTAAGAGATCTGGGAACATTTTCTGTTCTAGGAAACAAAGAGACTGTTAGGTGGACTCTAAGAAGCCTGCAATCATAACACAAAGAAGGACTTAGCTATATTCTTTCGTGCATAAAAATGAACTACAGACCATTTCTTTATTCATAAAACATTTCACATTTACTGAGATTGTACCTCTGTATTTAGGTACTCAGAGGATTAATAAAAAACAACTATTAGCATGTGCTTTACAACGATTGCTTTAGCTTATTTATACTCCTGTCCCCATATAAAATTCTGAACTAACATTTTGACTGTGCTTTTTGTGCCATCAATGGCTTATAAAGCATTAAAAAAAATCTATTATTTTGATCATCTTTGTGGCTGATGTGAATTGTCATATAACCAAAGTTTCTAATAAAAATAGTAATAGTCAAAAGCAGTGTGTCAGCTATGGCACAGACTGATAGATGTGCTACTTACAGACAACTGCAGAGGGCAATGAGGAAAGTGAACCCAGAACATCAACATCAACATCCTAAAGCCTTTCATGATCTAAGAAATAGCAGTAGGCTTTGTAATTACTCTGAAATCTGCCTTTTCCATGAATTCTTTAATTTTCTTGTTCCTTTGAGGATAACATAATTTTTTTTTGTAAATGGTTAGAGTTTCACACAAATTTTTTCTTGCTCACATTAACTCTATAAAGAAAAGTCAAGAGTCCTTTCTGCACTAGGGTCATATATGAGAACATAGAGAAGAAAAGTGGGTTTCAAGGTTGCAGCAAACCTCCTGCCTTCAAGTACACTCTATCCATGAATCAAGTGCAAGCCTGTAATGGTAAAACCAAAAGTATTTAAAAAAAAAAATACTTGCAGGTGATTTTTTAGAGGGGTGGTGAGAGACCCACAATCCCATACACTGAACCATGCTACATCAGCCAGGATTCTGGCTCTGTGGCAATCAGTCCTCCTTCCTGGAGAGATCAGTGTTTTATTTCTGGTGATTTTGCCCATAACTGACAGGCAAATGGGCTGACTTTTCAGAAACATGCTATATACAAATTTCATTCCAGTGTTCTTTTATTTCTTCCAAAGACTATACAGTTTCATGTGCCAAGAAACATTGTGAGATAGTAGGTTTCCTTAAAATTTGCTTTAAAAATTAGTTTCCACATACAGTCCAAAGATTTCTTTTTACCTAGACATAGATAATCACTTCCTAAGAGGAAGCTCAAGGTCGCATTGTGCAGCAATGAGATGTCAAGCAAAGCAATACATACATTTCAATTTACAAGTTCACAAATAAGTGTCAGTACTTGGAAGAAAAAAATTCATAGGCTTGGAGTGAAAGATAAGATATGGAACACTGGCTAATTGGCTAATTCACAAGGATAGTCTCTCCTTAGAACAAGCATAATTCCCATTATGATAAGCACTTTGCAGGTGTATGGAAGGAAGGAGAGATAAAGTTTGGCAATTAAGTTAGTGTTTTCCCAAGTGAATTCTAACTCCAACAATGGTACCAAAGGCGTGTGATGTAATTATGAAAGTAAATTTCAAAAGATTTTGTGGTTGAAGATACTTTGCAAATGACTCATAGGAAGTGTTCATAATTCAAGATGGGGTTCTCAAACATTTTCTGACTATATGCTTTAAAAGATTAAAATGCTCTTCTTTTACTTCGGGTCTCAGTGGACACATATGAATATCACAGAATGTTTCATGTGATAACAGAACAGTGAAAAGAGAACTGAAAATATGCAAAATATCCTAATGCTCTCTACATAATGCTATGGTGAAGAGTAAGATGTGCAATCCATGGAGAAGAGCAAAAGGAGATGACCCCAACATCCCCAAGCAGCATCTGTTTTAAGGGAGGAAAAAAAATACATATATTTCTTAAACTTCTCTTAAAATATTTCAAACAATGACCAAGACAAGGTTTTCTTTTCTCACGCCAGTTTTACATGATTATTAATTGTTACAGTATTTATTATGTACCTAAATTTTGGGGACAGAATTGCTGGCCACCCACAGCTTGGCACACCTATGTCCAACCAATCCCCTCAACAACCCTGCACAGGCATCACTACTGACTGACATACTCCTAACCAAACTTCCCCGGAGCCCAGAATTTCTCCCCCACTGCTTTTCTTTCATGGTTCTTAAATGTTTTACTGTTTTTACACTGCCAATGATGTCAGAACTTCTGATTGCTTTGTTTGTGGTAAACATTCAAGACTCAGATAAAGGTGAACCTGGGATAAAGCAAAATCAGTGGGCTCAAACTATGAAAATAATAGGGCTTTCAAAAACAATGATAAAGGCCAAGAAAGAGCAAAACATAAAGACATGGATAGAACACAGTTTAAAAGGCCATACTGTGTCAAATCAATGGTTCATTCAGTTCACTAACTTCTCTCTGACAGTGGCACCAGGGTAAGTTTTTGTGGTAAGGCTTGTCACTCATGCGTTCTGATTTTGTCCTCAAAAGGTTAGAAAGATATCCTGAACATACTCAGCTTTCATTAATAATACATTAAGGATATGGTCATAACCAGTTCTTCGATCTGTTAATATTTCCAGCTAGTAAGTAATTTGTATTTTCTTCTGGTTGTTAAAATGAATGATTTTTTTTTCTTAAAACAACATGGATTTTGATCAAGACCCTGCCACTAATTAGCTATATGACCTTGAGCATGGTGAACTGCCTCTACATCTGAGTAATGAATAATATATACATCTATAGAATGAGGGGACATATACAAAATGACCTATGAGGTTCCTTACTGCTCTAAAATGTTATGATTTGACCACCAAATTTCAAGAGCATAATCTCAAGAGGATGGCAATACTGCCATCCTTACATTACATGCTCACTCTTTTGGAGACTATAGTTAATTTTCTCTACCTTTGGTTTCTCTAGACTTCAAAAAATCAGTTTCTCATGGTTGGGAAAGACCTGAGAAGTCATTTTTACAGAACTCCCCACTACTAGCAGTCATATTGTTCTTGTTTGAACACTATTATTGATGAAGAATTTTATGAACTCCCAAGGCCACCCACTTCATTTCAACTAACTCAAATAGTCAGAAATTTGATCTGAATCCAGATATAGATGCTGATATAAATCTATCTTCTTGAAACATCTTGGTTTTTCTCTCACAGCCAACCCAGCACAGATTCAAACCTTTTTCTACATGATCCACATGATAGATCTTCTAATACTGGAAGAAGCTATCACATTCCTGTAACTTTCCTCTCTTCTCCAGGCTAATCCCCTTAACCTTTACTTCTATATGATAGAGTCTAATTCTTTTTATTGGCTGATCTTCTGTGAACATATTCCAGACTGACAATATTTATCTTAAAGCATAGCATTCCAGCTGGAAATGAACACTGAGCCATGAGATGATAAATGCTAAGGACAGAAGGACTCTATCATTTTTCGTTCAAAACATCACACATCTATTAACACAACCTGAGTCGCATTCAATTATTAAATTTATATTTTAAATATTTCAATGTATTGCTGTTGAGCCATATTTTTCCCCACCCTATATTTGTAGCCAGATATAGACAGCAGCTGGGGGGCTCAGAGGAAAGATGGTCACTGTGGAAATAAGGAGACATGACTCTTATTAGCTGGGCAGCCTTTGGCAAATAACCTCAGTTTCCTGTGCCACGGTGTCTTAGTTTCTAACATGAAAATGATAATTCTTCCAAATATCTCTCTAAGATGTTATAAAGATAAGTGAATAGATTCAAATATTATTTTTTAAAGTGGCTATCATATGACCCAGCAATTCCACTCTTAATTATATACCCAAGGGAAATGAAAACATGCATCCACACTAAAACTTGTACACAGATATTTATAGAAGCCAAAAAGTGGAAACAACTCAAATGTCCATCAAGTGATGAATGTAGGATATCTATACAATGGAATATTATTCAGCAATGAAAAGAAATGAAGTACTGATACATACTAAAACATGGATGAATCCTGAAAACATACTAAGGGAAAGAGGCCAGTCAAAAAAGACCACATATTATATAGTTCCATTTATATGAAATGTCTAGAACAGGCAAATCCATAGAGACAGAAAATAGATTAATGGCTGTGAAGGGTTGAGGGGAGGGAGGAACTGAAAGTAACTGCTAATGGATATGGAGCTTTTTTTTACCGTAATGAAAATACTCTAAAATTAATTTTGGTGATAATTGCACAACTTGGTGAATACACTAAAAGCCACTGGATTTTACATTTTAAATGGGTTATGCATTACATCTCAATAAAAGAGTCTTTAAAAAAAAAAAACTACAGAAATCTAAGAGGTTATATTAATTGTTATTATGTCTCCAGGGAATAACTAACAGCAACTCTAAGAATATGTCCCTGAGTTATGATGTAAAACTGGGAGGCCGTCATTCCCATGGTATAGTATATTTAAAGTTCTACTAAAAGATTGTTGACTATGATATATAATATGGGGACACAGCATGTGTAAACCACATTAGGGATCACATAGAGGTTTGTGATCTGAGCACAAAGGGCTTTACCCATGGAAATCTAATATGACCACCAGGATATGTTCCCATATGCAAATCTCACTCAGCAGCAGCTGGCATTTACATAGATTCTTATTTACCCACTGCAGCCATTAGTTTGTTGTGAATTTTAAAAAGTGAAGCAGTTGTCAATTCAAATAAACATCAAGGCCTGGAGAATATTCATTTATTCATTCCTTCAACAGATATTATATAACTGCAATGTCCTAGACCTCAGGAATATAAAGATGAATTTAACCTAGTTCTAGTCCAAGAAGAATCCTGTGTAAGAAGCAAAAGGGAAGGGCAAGAAATGAAACTAGAAATACAAAAAGGATATTCCATTGCTGGCAATAGAGTAGATCAGATAATCTGAAAAGCCTACCCCAACAAAGTAACTTAGAATAAATTATAACAAAAATCTCTCTAAATGTACAGGTAAGTTCTCAAGAAAGTAAGGGAGCTCTTCAGAGGCCAAAACAGAAATGCATAAGAGTAAGCATATATGGCTTACTGCTGGGGATGGTGGGGGTACAGGCATTTGTCTTGATAATATAAGGGGCCTCACAGGACAGGGAAGCCAAATGATGAGGGAATTTCTTATCAAGCAAAGCTAAGAAGTTTGGACTTTATCTTAGAGGTACAGAACATCATAAGAGGATACAAAGTAGAGAAGCATTGTGATCAAACCTAGATTTTAGAAATATTATTCTGGGAGGAGCATGATGAATATATCTGAGGAAACCAAGCCTCAGGAAGAAAGACAGGTTAGAATCATGGGAGAAAGAAGGGCTGCTTATGCACAAGGAGACAGCTCAGGGGGCAGGAGTCCATGGAGGGATGGACACAGGGAAGGGGTAACTATGGGGAGGAAGTGGGAAGGGAACTGTTGCATTGTGGTAAACTGTGGTCAATGTCATGAGACAAAGTATATGTGAACTGCTGTATGGAAAGTGAATTTGCTCTGTAAATCTTCACCCAAATCACAATTAAAAAAAAAAAAAAAAAGACAGGTTAGGAGATTATTCATAATTGCCACTATTTATTGAATGAGCCCTGGTGGTCTAATGGTTAAGCTTGTATATCAGCATAAAGCTAAGGGCTTTATATATATATGTATTATCTCACTTAATTATTATAACAACTTATGTAGCTATTTCCCCCCATTTTATGAATAATAAAGCTGTGACTCAGAAAGGTTAAACAACTTGTCCAAGGTCACACAGTTAGCAATTGGTTAAGTAAAATATATTAAAAGTCTAAAGACGTCAAGTGGAAGTTGAGAAAAGGAATCACATTCAGGAGATACTCAAAAGGTAGACCTGATAGAGCCTTCTGACCAATTATCTCTAGGGATGAAAGAAAGGGAAGAGTTTAATAGCAATATAAGTAGCAATATCTGTATGTGTGATATAATATCTGTAACGTTATAAAAAGGAATATTGGCCTATCGAAAGAGCACTTCAATAGAAATATTTAGAGAGGATGAGTCTCTCATTAAAAGCAATAATTACATCTTTTATAAAACATCTGCATTACAAAAGGGATATTGGCCTTAAATGAGCACTACTATGTAGAGAATGAGCCCTAGTGGTCTAATGGTTAAGCTCCTGACTGCTAACAGAAAGGTTGACGGTTTGACCCCACCAGCCGCTCTGTGGGAGAAAGATGTGGCAGTTTGCATCTGTCAAGCTTTACAGCCTTGGAACCCCTATAGGGTTGCTATGAGCCAGAACTGATTTGACAGCAACTGGTTGGTTGGTTTTACTATGGAGAAGATTTCTATTCACTGTACAAAATCATCATTCATTCCCTCCCTCAACACAGTGAGGGTTACAAAGGCTAAAGAGCTAGTTCCCACCCTCATGGAGCTTAAAAACTGAGTAACCAAGACTCACAGAAAGCTCAACAATACACCAATTAAATAACAGTACAAATAAAAATTTAAGAGCAGTATAATCAACAAGGAGGTAGTCTCCTTCAAAAAATACAAAACCAAAACATTATATGGTAACCTAGTGCAGTAGTTAAATTTAGGTTCTAGAGCCACATTAATCTTTGGCTCCACCCCTTACTATCTGTGTAATGCTGTGCAAGTTACTTTTCCTCAATTTCATCATCTGAAAAATGGAGATGATAACAGAACCTACTCCAAGATTATTGTGAGAATTAAATGAGTTAATATACATTTAAAACAGTAACTGTGACATATCTAAATAAAATTTATTGCCATCAAGTAGATTTTGACTCATAGCAAACCATACAACAGCCTCCATAGGGCTCCCAAGGTTGTAATCTTTACAGAAGCAGACTGCCACATCTTTCTCCTGTGGAGTGGTTGGTTGCTTAGTTCAAACCAGTGGCCTCAGTGCTAAATCACTGTGCCACCAGGTATCCTTGGCTAGGACATAAAAAGTGTTTAATAAATATTAGCTATTATTGTTACCATTATTATCATCATCATCATCACATCAAGCACTGAAGGAGTAAATTGTATTTAGGAATCAAATTCAATGTTCCAGGCCAGAAAATAATCAAACTTTGTAAATATACAAATAAAATTCAAATATTTAAACTCACTTGAAACACAACCACTCTAATTGAAATGACTCCTGCATAGTGAGTACACAACCACTCTAACTGAAACAACTCCTGTGTAGTGAGTCACACCATTTGAGAAGCCTGTCCTGGGTATTAGACAGCACTTACTCAGGGACTCCTTCATTAGTCAACATTTGCTGAACATCTACTGTGTGCTAGCATGTATGCTAAATGCTGGCAGGTTGCAGATGAAAGACCCAGGTTCTGTCCTCCATGGAATTATATTCTAGTTCACCAGACAAAGATCCAACCATTTCTTAAGACAGGTTTACTAGGATATAACGAGCCTTGGTGGTGCAATGGTTAAGCACTCTGCTGCTAAACAAAAGGTCAGTGGTTAGACCCTACCCAGCGGCTCCACAGGAGAAAGATCTGGAGATCTGTTTGCATAATGATTACAACCTTATGGGGCAGTTCTGTCACAAGGGGTCACCATTACTCAGAACTGAATTCACGTACCATACAAATGACCCATTTAAAGCTGTACAATGCAATGTTGTTGTATCGTTAGATGCTGTTGACCAGGTTGTGTAACCATTACCAAAATCAATTTTAGAACATTTTCATCATCCCAAAAAGAAACTCTGTATCCATTAGCAGCCACTCTCCATTTCCTTCCACCCCTCAGCTAATCTACTTTCTCTCTCTGTAGATTAGTTTATCCTGGACATTTCATATCAATGAATCATACTAGGAAGCCAACAATTTTACGACCACATCAGGATAATTACAATATTCTCTCACTTCAGTATTTTTTGGCTCAAAATGATGACATGAAAGAAATGATGCCCTGATTTTCTTCTTTATAATTTTCTTCTTTATAATTGAGATGATGTAAATACTTGTGTATCTCTAATTGATACCAACTATTCCAGGTCATTCCTCCTAGTTCTTTCACTTTCCCAAAACCAAATGTGTCTAGATAGGTACTGAGGACTGGAGGTAAGGAGGAGGAAAAACAGCATAGCTAATTTACATACTATACCATGTCCTAGGCACCATGGTAAATACTTTACTTGCATATTTTCCCTTAATTTGCACAGTAACTCTGAGAGATAAGAATTACTGTTATCTTTGTTTTACAAAGGAAGAACTTGAGGCTTAGAATGTTAAACTAGCTTGACTCAAGTCACAGCTAGAAATGTCAGAGGTGGGATTGAAACCCTGGTGAGTCTGACTACAAGGCCCTAAATTCTTAACCATTATGCTATAGCACACAGTAGTGGTTTTCTCTTGAACCAGACAAATGACTTTTTTCTCAAGTAATTCCTTAATGTACAAAACAAACGAAGCTCTTATATTGCTAATAAATGTTAATATCAATTATATTTTTTAATAGACTTACATTAAAAACTCAGAGGTTCCTAGAGGGGAAAAAAGTTGACTAACTAATATAATATAAAGAATTTAGCAACAAAGGATAAGAAAGTAGTGACTCACTGGGTCTCCAGAACTATCCATATTTCCCACAACTGGTTTTGCCCTCCCTTTTCCCATTCTCCATGAGTCAGAATTGACTCAATGGTAGCTGGTACTGGTATTTCCCATTCTACATCACTAGTCTATTCTACAACCACAAACATGCTTTTGAATGTTTCTCTGTGAGTCCACTCTACAATACAAAAGGAAAAAGAAGTAACCCTATATACTACAGTGATAAGTGTACATGTGATATGGAATTGACCACTCCTTGCCAGTACCCAAGCTCCCAGGAGAAAAACAGACATGTTTGCCTGTCCTTTAAAAAGTTGATCACTTTCTAACAAGTGGCATTTTATTTGGGTGGCTTTCTGAGCAAGCAGAATGGAAAGAATTGCAAAGTAAGGATAGCAGGAGCTTCGCTGGAAAATGATCACAGCCCATTTAGCCAGGTTAAGTCAAGATTTCATTAGTGCATATTATAAGCTGAAGAGGTGAGAAAGTAACTGATTACAGGCCTCACCCAATTATCCAGTGCCACCCAAGGAGGTGTCATTATGAGTTGGGACCAACTCGATGGCACATAACAACAACAATAACAACAACAACATCAAGTTGATCCTGGCTCATGATGACCCCATGTGTTTCAGGGAAGAATTGTGCTCCATAGTGTCTTCAATGGCTATAATCTTCAGAAGTAAATCTCTAAGCCTTTCTTCTGTAGCATCATTGGGTGGATTCAAACCACCAACTTTTGGGTTAGTAAACTAAAACCAAACTCACTGCCATTGAGTCCATTCCAACTCATAGAGACCCCCATTGCGTTACTGAGGCTGTAAATCTTCATGGAAGTAGATTGCCCTATCTTCCATTCATGGAGCAGCTGGTGGGTTTGAATCACCAGCCTTCTGGTTAGCAGCAAAATGCCTTATCCACTTTTGGTTAGTAGTAGAGTGCAAACCCTTAGCATCATTCAGGGACTTTCTTGATTAGGCTTAAAGGGCCCATAAAATTTTTTCTTAAAGAAAGAACACAGCAGAGACCTTCAATACTGCTCCCTCAGCAAGCATGCATTGTGTACACATGTGCACAAATACACACACACACACACACACATTTACATGGCATGCTCACTTCTATTACTTTGCCTGAATAAAATCAATGGCTTAGGGAACTCCTACTCTATTTCCCACTTTAAGCTCAGCTATTCCTGAGTTCAGGCCTGAGGCAGACCACAGTGATGTCAGGAATTTGAAAATTTGTGATATAAGTGAATATCAGACATCTCTGGGTCCAATTTTAGATCCACTTATGAGCTTCAAGGTCTTGGACAAGTTACTTAGTCTTTTAGAGCTTCCACATGCTCATCTGTAAAAGGAAATAAATGGTATCTCTAATGAGGGAATTGAGATGATGTAAATAAAACACCTAGTGTGAGGTTTGCTCTTTGTATTTGTTCAACTTTAATTAAGTATATACAGTCAAATTTTGCATATTGATTGACAACTATATTTCAGCATATACAATATTTATCCATAACAGCCAGCTCAAGATCTTTTTTTTTTTCTTTTTTTTAATCAAGGATATTGTGAAAGCCTTCTCTGAATTACCAGGCAGATGAATAACTGAAAATTTCTCTTGAACACGTGTGTGTGCAAATTAAATCTTATTGTACTTGTTTCCAAAGAAAGTGCTATATTTTAATCACTCTACCTTCCATGTTTTGCTTTTTTTTTTTAAAGATCACCATGAATCCTTACCATGACTACTAAATTCTTTCCATTGCTTAAGACCACAAATATGCAATCTCAGAAAATGGGCAATTTGAGACTATCTAACACAACCAGCTTGGGGACCTTGCACAAAAAACACTGTAACTATGGAAACACTTGGCAACAGAGTTACAACATAAATCGAAGAACCTGTTTCATTATTCAAGCACTAAGCATTTGAGATCAATTTATAGCAACTGTAAGCTATTAATAATTGTATTCTATTTAATTTGTCAAATATGATTTTCTCTCTCAATGAGATCTTGAGGAAACCCTTAAGCAGTTTTCTTAAGAAGAAGGAAATGATAAATTAAATCCATTTAAATGGTGTGGTGTACCTGACTGGTGTTTTTTTTTTTTTTTTTTAATCCATTTATGAAAACAAAAACTATGAAATCAGGCTTATTTGGCACTTGGCATATGCTTGTAGTATTATTTATATAATATATGAAAGTACATATATTAAAAACATAAATACATTGCCTGATTTCTCAATCAGAATTATAAATTTTTCAAGGGCAGAAAACAACTTACAAGTTTCCCTATGAACAGTGCCTAGCAGAGCACCCGCATATAGTACATAATGAATGCTTTCCTAATTTAGCTCATCTTTTCTAAGCACAGCCGCTCTGGTGGCATAGTGATCAAAGCATTTGAGTACTAACCAAAAGGTCAGTGATTCAAACCCACCAGCCACTCCACAGGAGCAAGATGAGGCAGTCCGCTTCCATAAAAATTAACAGCCTCGGAAACCCTATGGGGCAGTTCTAGTCTGTCCTATCGGACTGCTGTGAGTTGGAATCCACTTGGGTTTGCTTGGTTTGGTTTCTAAGCACAGGAGGTTTTGGAAGAACATAAATCATAGCATGTTACTGTGAACAAGATTTTGTGATGGGGAAAAATGAGATCAGTGACTGAAAAAGCCCTACAGTTCTAAGTTCCAGAAGATTATCTTCAGGAGGTATATAGCCTACTCCCTTATAAACATGTGATTGTTTTATTAAATACTCATTGTTTTCCATAAACGTTTTTTTTTTTTAAAAAAGGAAACTCTTGGCCACTGCTAATTCTTATCTTAATTTCCTTCTGTCCAAAGTTAGTTGTTTTTTTTTTTAACTGTTTTGTTTTTCTTTAGAATCTTGTGCTGCCTAAACCTCTACTATCCTCCCTCCCTGTTTTCCCTCAGGCAAGAAAGGGAAAAGTAAAAAAAATAATAATAATAAAATAAAAGCCACTGCGATCGAGTTGACTCCTACTTATAGTGACCCTACAGGACAGAGAACTGCCCCACAGGGTTTCCAAGACTATAAATCTTTAAGGAAGCAGATAAGGCTAGCCTTATCTCTCTCCTGTGGAATGGCTGGTAAGTTTGAACCACCAACCTTTTGGTTAACAACCAAATGCCTTGATCATTGCACCACCAGGGCTTCTTTAAAGTAAAACAAGAAAAGGGTACCTATAAAAATGGCAAGGCAGAGGCATCTGACCTCCTCTAACTTCACAAGGGGGATGGAGAATCATTGTCAGCATCAACAGCTGATTGCTGTGAGGTGGAGGTCTGACATGCCTCCACTCTCCAACATTTTTTGAATTTTTATTTATTGATTACCAATTTTGACACCAACCATCCCTCCCATGGCATGCTCTACCTCTCTGCTGGGTTCACTAATTCCTTGCAATGGCCACACAGAAGTCACATACAACACTCATGATTATGGATTTATTAGGTGAGAAACAGGTTATATCAGGACAGCCTCTTCTCAGCCTCTCTCTAGCCCTCAGCCTCTCAGCCCCATAGCCCCTTGGCCTCTGCCCTGCTTGGGCAAGAGTTACTAAGCCCTTTTAGCTCTGCCAATAAGCGCCCAGAGGCACCCTACTCCACCAGTAAGCTTCAGCCCAACGGCACTCAACTCTAGCTCCTCAGGTAGGCAAACCTCTCTTCACCATGTGCCTGGAGGCACCCTATTCCACCAGCAAGGCTCTTGCCCAAAGGCACTCAGCTTTCTCACTCTGTGGGCCGGGAAGCCCAATGCACCATTTCCTGTTAGTCTCCTGGTTCTGCTGCCTCTGTTTCCTCTACTTCTCTGCCATCATCTCCCTGCCACTGCTTCTCCTCATCTATAGTTATCTCTCTAGTGTTACAGCTCTGTCTCCTGGGTAGAGGAGGCTCCCAGCACAGGCACCTTAGGTCCAAAGGATGCGTTCCACCTGTATCTTCCTCTTGCAGATAGTCAGGTCCCTACTTCCTGCCCCGAGATAGCTCATTTTAGGCCTAGCAGGATGGCAAAACTGACCAATCCCCTCATTAGGGCTCCACACACCTTATTTGCACGGTCCCACTCCCCTAAATGTACCATGCACCTTATTTACATTATTAGCAAGGTATCCAATTCCTTTGGTGGGCACAAGCACCACATTTGCATAGCTCCACCCAGTCCTTTGGTGGGAGTTACAAAGACTATGGCTAGAAGGGCCATATTAAGTAATTCACTGTACTGCAGTGCCCACGTATGAAAGAATTTTAGACTAAAGGTCACATCTGGCATCCTATATGGAACATGAAAAGACAGCCTCATTGTATGATGACAAAAAAATGGAAGGAAGAGCAGTAGACCTTGAAATATATATATTATTTTTAAAAATCACTTCTAATTGATTTAAGTTTAATGTTCCCAACTTCTAATTTAAAAAGCAGGGAAACCAAATATTTCCTATTTTTTCCTGTCATAAAACAGTAAATTATATATTTCTTTTGTTCCTCAATCTCTTTTGGAAATCTAGACACTCACTGAAAGGGTCTCTTTCAGGTTCCTCAGGTTCAATTTCCACAGTGCCTCCATCTTTTCTGTTCTAGCTGTGAGGTCATTAACTCTCACCCAAGCTACTGCCTTAGCCTCTAAATTGGTCTTGCAGCTCCCAGTATTCCACTAAACTCATTCTATATGTTACACTACTATATTAACATTGCTAAGATATAGTTATGATCATTCATGGAGTCACAAATATTTGTTAAGCATACACTCTGTGCCAGACTAGACACACAAGGTTTTTGCATTCATGGGGTTTACATTCTAATGATGCAATTCCTCTGTCCCAAATCCGTCAATGGTTCCCCATTGCCAGTGGAGTAAAGTGTAATCTCCTCACTCTGTCCATTGAAGGATATGAGCAAAGTGACCCTCTCCAGGTTATTCATGAATTTTGCTATATCCATGCTCCTATTTATAGCAAAATTCATGAGAGTAACCTGGAGAGGGTCACTTAGCTCTATACTCCTATCTTAGGAGCTCTGGTAGCATAGTGCCTAAGGCATCTGACTGCTAACCAGAAGGCTAGTGGTTCAAACCCACCAGCTGCTCCTCAGAAGGAAGACTGGGCAATCTACTTCCATAGAGATACTGCCTCACAAACCCAAGGAGGGGTCACTATGATTCGGATCTGACTCCATGGCAGTGAGTATGATTTTCGTTTATGCTCCTATTTATTCTAATTCCTATTCTTAGAGCCAATGCAAAAGCACAGACTAGAGGCAATACTTCATTGAAAAACACTGCAATCTTAATGGAGCAATACAATCCAGCCCTACTGAAAAATCACAAACATCTTCAATAACATATATTGTAGCAGATACATTTTGGGGTGAGTGGACCAGCTCACAAGGATGCTCCTTTCTCATGGACTGTATCTCCACATTCCATAAGAGTAGAGAGATATTGACTCTGGCAGCTTTGCATTTATCACGTGCCCAGGGACACACACTAACTCAAGACAGGCCAATCACATTTTCTCTCCTGAGAGTTTGGAATTGGGACTATGAGAGACAGTCAAGGCACTGTCTTCATGAGGCTGGATCTGTAACATGTAAACTCAGGATCGATGAGTGGTCATTTTTCTGCCAAGTGAGACTAAGCAACAAAAATCTGGTCTGTACAGAGATAAGAAAGAGGCAGATGTGTAAACAGAAGCAGAGGGAGTATGATGAGTATCCTCTGGTTTTGTGCTGGCTCCCCATTTGCTTCTTAGTTCTAAGCTCCCTAAGACCCAGATACTGTCTTGTTCTTGTGACCCCTGTATCCTTATAATATACCCCTCTTTCTGCTTAGGCTTGCTCCAGTTGCTTTCAGAGCTCTGTGAACAGTTAGTCCTAACTAAGACAAACACTTTACAGATCCACAAAATTCTCACTAGTATGTTGGAATTCCTCCAGTTTTATCAAGTAGCAACTGTGCACAAGTTATCCACCATCAGTGTACAGAAACCTAAGAGTTTTACTTTTCATTTTCTTTAACATACTCTCTTGACCAAAGGAAAAATTATTTTAGGCTATATATATTTAAAACTTTCACATCTGTAATATAAATCCAAAGCCTATGATTCCTGTTTCATTTCACAGCTAATAGTCTCTTGGCAAGTTACTGATATATGTAGATCAATATTCTGGAAAACATTTTGGAAGATAAAGAGGCAATGAGTTCAGAGAAGCCATCTTTCATCTCTCTAATCAGAACAAGTTCATACAACACATTTCAATTGAGCTGATAAATAGCTCTATGAAAATTCATTGAGGGACACGGCAAAATTGCCTCTTTAGAAAGCATCAATGGAATTATGATAATAATTACAGATTATTATTATAGTGGTTCATTGTGTGTTACTCACGGGACCCCCACCAAAGAGAGAGCCAACATTAAGTCCCACCTAACAAAATAAATACAGTTTAGCAGCAGAGCATTTCCCAAACATAGAACTTATCTCAGACTGAATCAAAGTCTCTAAAAGATAGGCCTAGGACTCAGTGTGTATAGCAAGCATCTCCACTCATTCATTCACTGTCACTCCCATTGAGTTGATTCTGACTCATAGCAACCCCAAACAGGTTTCCAAGACAGTGAATCTTTACAGAAGCAGACTGCCTCATCTTTCTTCCATGGAGTAGCTGGTAGGTTCAAACTAGCTAACCTTTTTCTTAGCAGCCAAATGCTTTAACCACTACACCACCGAGCTCCTTAAGCATCCCGAAGTGGTTCACAATTTGCCCAAGCTGTTTGGCATGACTTTACGAATACTCCCTGAACTTCATACCTAAAAGGAAGCATCCCTGTCAGATGTTGCTGAATCAGGCGTTGATTCACCTGTGCCTCATCTCCTCCCTGGCTCACATTTTCTGACCTTCACTAAATTCTCTGGCTCATCTCCAAATGTACTCCCTACAGCCAGGCTCTGCAGCTATCTTGTTCCCTCCTGGCCTGGCCAACTGCAAACCTAATAATGAGAACCTCAGGTACAACTAACTGAGAATCTGCCCCTACATCTTCTCCTCATTCCAGCTTCTCCAACTGCATGCTGTGTTCAAAGGTGGTCCCAGTCCTGACTGGGTATTATCCTGGCCTTGACAGGCCACCTCAATTCAAATCAGACTCCAAGAAGGCTAACCTAGATGTCACTCATACGTGTGAGAGTAAATTATGTCATCATTCCAACTCAGGATGATATATTTGATCTTATATACAGCACTTTGGTTGTATGTACAGTTATAAAAATGGGAGTAGTATAAACCCGCCCACTTTACAACCTGAATCAAATTTCCTAGTGTATTACTAAAGAATCAATCTAGTAGTATGTATCTTTGAAATAAATTTTGTAGAAAGGCATTCATGAGAGTGCAGTCCTTAGCCAATCCATTTCATAAACCACAAATGTACTCTTAAGCCAAGTAACATCTCTGTGCATTTCGGCTGTCACATAGGACGACCATTTACTGGAAGATGCCAGAAGCAAGAAAAGAGGCAGTGAGAAAAAGGGGGTGACAGTGAGTGGTCCTTGCCACATCTCTTTATTATGATGACTTCAGAAAACAGTTTGGCATCTGCTTTGGACAGTACAAGAAACATGGGTAAAAGGTAGAGGATAAATGTCAGGAAGGTTTTATTTATAGATTTACTAATAATAATAAAATAATATAATGATGCATAATTATAATGCTATCATTTTAGTTTATGGGACACAAAGGAGTTTTTCTCTCCTCAAAAGACAGTGAAAGAATACATACAATGGAATATTACGCAACACTCTTCCAAAGGAAATGGTAGGCAATCTACTTCTATAGTGATACCGCCTTGGAAACCCAAGGAAAGGTCGCTATGAGTCGGGTCCGACTTGATGGCACATAACAACAGAATAATGTAGAATCTGCCAAACACCCCATAACATGGATGAACTTGGAGGACACTATGCTGAGTGAAATAAGTCAATCACAGAAGGACACATATAAAATTAGTTCATTATTGTAAAAAGTCAAGGAAAGGTTTATATATGGAAGGAAACTTTCTTTGTTGGTTACCAGGGGTGAGAGGGGAGGGGAGAAAACACTGCAAAAAAAAAAAAAAAAAATGCATTGACCCATGTCACTTTAGTTTTGTGTAATTCACTGTACATAAATTGTATTTCAATCAAATTGTATTTTAAAAAAATATCTTGGGGGAAAAAATAGCGAGAGAACAAAGGATGTGCAATTAAACCACTTTGTTCTCTGAAATAAACAAATTGACTGTTACTTCTGATGATAAAATTCATTTTTCCAGGGTTGATGAGTAAGAATGCAGTAAACATAAGAGGAGGGAAGGAATAACTGCCCTCACCAGATAGGAACTCCAGGCCTAGTACAAAAAAAAAAAAAAAAATTGTTAGTTGCCTCTTACTTTCCTTTTGCAACTGTGTTCTAAGAAGACTTAAACAGTGTGGGTGACAATACTTATTCTGGGTCAGACATGAGCCTCTACAATGATGTGGCTCTAAAACTGTCCAGGTCAGGCAGATGAGAAGGGAGCATCCATCAGCCTGACACCTCTGCTAACCTTGGAAGTAGAAGCTGCTGCCAAGACAGACCACGGGGAGGCTCTCTAAAGGGAGCAATGCAGCCCCAGGGGAAGCTCTGTCCTCTATATTACAGAGAGAGATAATACACAACAAGAGATGTATACATATACAGACACACACAGAGACACACGAATTGTCTGTGTCCTGGAGATTCTGACTTCTACTTGTCTAATGTGTGCAAACTCTTTCTGTAGGCAGAAGGTTTTCTACTGTGTGCCCAGATGGCTACATGGACAAATTATGTTTATACAACTTTAGAAAAACCATGCCAAAATATTCCTCCCAAACTATTGATTTCAATTTGTTCTTGTTTTCCTTCAAAACCAGCCTGACAAACTCTCTTATTCATGCATCTGAGTTTTCAAATATTTACATGCAATCATGGCAAACTCAGTGAATCTTTGTGCTCCAGAATGACCTTTGAGTGGCAAGTGTCTTGCATCCTGATGTAAAATGTCATCTTCTTAAAGTGCAAGAGAAAGGGCCTGCAGCAGCAGACCTGAGCCTGACCCTGTGGTATGTGCATCAGCAGGAGCCAGATGCCTAAAGCACCAGAAAAAGAAATACCACACTCCAAAAAGTTCAGTGCTACAAAAAACAAAAAGTTCACACTTCAAAGCCTATGAGACTCTCTCTGGTCACTTGACCCTTCACTGAATAGAAAGAATATTTTCTACCAGCAGAGATGCAAGCATAAATACAATCTAGGAGGTAGTTTCTACCACAACCTTGGGGCTTCCTTCACCCACCGTGCTAGACAATTATGATCCCAACTCCAAATGTATCATTTCCTTACCAATTTGATGCTTCTAATGCCTCTTAAAGACAACCTGTCACAATAGTGACTTGAACACTAAGAGACTCTATTCCACATGGGAAAGTTTTTTTTTTTTTTTTTTTTTAATTACATTCTTTTAAAGAGCAGGCAATAGAATTGACATGATTAGGCAAAGATAGTTACCTCTTTCCAACACAAAGTTAGAAATTTCATGCACAACAAAACCTTGTTCAAAATTAATTTTTGAGTTTCTAAAATCAACAATTTGCTATTTATAGTAAAGATTCTGCTTTGGCAAATGAAGAACCGTCTTTACTTTTAGACACAGCTATCAAACTAGAGCAGGGCAGTAGTTGGGTATCAAAAACATGGCAACACTATCCTTCAGGTTCCCAGATTATGGACAATATCATCAGAAATTGTTTGCTGGGTGACATATGGCTCTTTCATGGAACCCAATCACTTCCACATATTCGCACCTCCCTCATATCAATATGGCGTAGTTCTAGTAAGTTCTGGTAAATTTACAGTCATGTTAATGATCAAAAAAGGATGAAAATACTGTGCTCATGATCAGTAAAATAAACAGCCATAATTTGTTATGTCAATATTTTTCAAACTTTAATATAAATATAAATCACCTGAAGATCTTGTTAAAATACAGATTGATTCAGTAGGTCTGGGATGGGTCCTAACAAGACCCTGTCCCTGGGTGGTGCAAATGACTGAAGGTCCAAGTCTGCCCAGAGATATCTCGAAAGAAAGGCCTGGCAATCTACTTCTAAAAAATCAGCCACTCGAGGTTGTGGAGAGATTGGGACTCTCATACACTGCTGGTGGGACTGTAAAATGGTACAACCATTGTGGAAAGCAGTATGGCGATTCCTTCAAAAGTT
>NW_006921613.1:16467721-16509175 GCF_000298275.1 Orycteropus afer afer | reverse complement strand
AAAAGAACTAACAGATCTGTCCTGGAGGAAGTGCACCTGAAATGCTCCTTGGAAGTGAGAATGGCCAGACTTCATCTCACCTACTTTGGTCATGTCAGAAGGGACCATTCCCTGGAAGAATATCATGCTTGGTAGGGTGGAGGGTTGACGAAAGAGGGGAAGGCCTTCAATGAACTGGATTGACACAGTGGCTGCGACGATGGGCTCAAGTACAGCAGGGATCATGGAGCAGGTACGGGATCAGGTAGTGTTTTGTTCTGCTGTGCATGGGGTCGCTATGAGTCGGAAACAACTCGATAGCACCTAACAACAATAGGTGGTACGGTTAGCACGCTCAGCTGCTAAACAAAAAACTGGAGGTTCAAGTCCACCCAGAGGGGCCTTGGATGAAAAGCCTGGTGATCTACTTTGGAAAAACCAGCCATCGGAACCTTATGGAGCACAGTTCTACTCTGACACACATGGGGTCACCATGAGTCAGACTTGACTTGACAGCAATTGATGCTGCTGATCCATGATCACATTTTGAGTAGCAAGGCCTTCTCCCATTATCTCTCTTGGGAATCAAAGTAATTTCTCTGGTACACATAAACTGCTTATCACATGATTATGAAAAAATAAACACTCATTAAAAGAAAGAATTAAAAAAGTATGGGGAAATTGCCATCTTCAGTTCTGGAGAAAGGGAGGAAGAAGCAAATAAGGGATTCTTTGACCTGATCTATTTTGTCTCACACCATCATTCTATTCTCCTTTCCTCAAAACTAGGAGCTCTGGTGGCGCAGAACTAGCCTGACATCCTGATGCCCTCAAGAGAGATGGGAATTTTTACTGAGGTTTCCCAATATCCAAGATACAAAGAGATTATCTTTTTGTCTTCTACTTGCAACTACCAAAGAGACGTCAGCACTAGGGTGCTTTCAGGCTGGTGGTATAGTGCCTAAGGCATCTGACTGCTAACCAGAAGGCTAGTGGTTCAAATCCACCAGCCACTCCTTGGAAGGAACGTTGGGCAATCTACTTCCATAGTGATACGGCCTCGGAAACCCAAAGAGGGGTTGTTATGAATCGGATCCGACTTGATGGCAGTGAGTTTGTTTTTGGTTTTTAGTATGGAGGCAGCCAAAAGACTATTTCTGACATTAGAGACACATCTAACCAACCCTGGACTTTCTGTAAAGAATCACAAAGAGTTCCACAACACCCAAAAAGACAACTTTGTAGACATTTAACCAAACTATCCTGATTAAATAATTTTTGCTGGCATAGGGCCTAAGGCATTTGACTGTAATCAGAATGCTGGCACTTCAAACCCACGAGCCACTCCTTGCAAAGAAGATTGGGCAATCTAATTCCAAAGAGATACCACCTCGGAAACCCAAGAAGGGGTTACTATGAGTCAGAACCAACTCGATGGCAGTGAGTTTGGTTTTGTTTGAATCCTCTTCTTGATTTAGAGTATAAAACCAACACTCAAAAAAATCCTCTAAACTCTGAGGCTAGCCACAGTAGGAACACAATGTTAGAGCATATTCAAAAGCTTTTTATTTTAAAAGATGGAAAACAGAGGGTAAACGATTAAATTTTACTCACTAGAGCTGAAATCCTGTCACAATGACTGAATCCAATGCCTCCTTAACCACAATTTTGCATCCCAAATATTCACATCATCACCTAGCAGTAAATGGAATCCACAGTACTATAAACAATTAGGATACATCAAAATGTTCATAGATGCATAAAGGTAGCTACAGAAGCACATATTCACAAATACAAAACACTTCCTCCTAATACAATATTTAAAAATACAAGTTGTAGACAAGTTGTTCCTCTGAACTGAAAACCACTATTGCATTATTAATTTTATGGATTAGTGACCTCACACTGCACCCCAGGTCACTTGTAACAGGAGAAAGCAACATCATGTCAGTGAGACACAGTGTGAGAAGGAGATATCTCCCAAGGCAGATGTGAGCTATAGACAACTGGACTTCTGACTTCAAGCTTCTTTTTCTCAACTTTCCTAAGGAGTTGCTGTTTGAAAAGAACGCTGGTTCCTCTGGATTAGTTCTATTCATTAGGCTGAAGAGTCTGCTTCTGTAGCTAGAAATAAACTAGTCCTTCACGCCTTGCAATTCCAAGTTGGAGAAGCCAGCTTTATAGTCTGGCAGCTATTCATGTGATTCTAAGGGGCTTTCCCCAGACAGGGGAACACAGAGAAAGCTTGTAGATAGCAGGCAGTGTATGAAAGCAGACAAATTATCAGAGGGTATCTATTGTCTCCCCCAAAATATAGGTATAGTGGAGTGTCTTAAACAATGCAAAACAATACTAACACCATAACCTAATTAACTAACCTACTTACTATATATTTCTTGTTGCTAATTCCCTTGGGTGCCTCTGGATTCCAGGTCTCTTACAGATGATTCTAAAACTCCTTTAAGGTGGAAAGAGACTGAAAGTGAGAACTGGCAGGGTGCCTCCCTCTCTTAAGTCTTCATTATAAAGAATGGTAATGAATGTATTTGCTCCCAGAGTAACGATGAACAAACACAACATGGTGAGTACTGTTATTTCAGAAATAGATATATTCCAGGTCATAGACCAAGTTATACTACATTTTGCAAATTACTATTAGTTCCTTCTTATTCTCTAGAGACATAGCCAATAAAGGAGAGGAGGCTGTGGCACTGTTTCCTCCAAGAATGATGCCTAGACCAACTGCATCAGAATCACTGGGTGTTTTTTTAATAATGCAGATTCTTGAGTCCCACTCCAAGAAAGTCTGAATCACAGGTTTGCAAGGATTGGGAGCAGAAATCTATTAAATGATTCTTAGCTCTCTAAAGTCTGAAGAACTACTTGCTTAAGTTACTGCAGGGCTGAAAAGCTCTGTGCTATTAACTTGTTGAAAAACTTTGTTGATTGATTTTTATGATGACTGTCACGTCACACTCAATGACAGGAGTGGTCCAATTATGCATTCTCTGCAGGTATCATTAACCAGGTGGACACACCTACCACCCTGGACACAGGTCTAAATATAAACCAGATGTAGTCGGTCATGCACTGGCATGTAAAGTCTTGAGGGAACACTCCAGCTAGGGGATAAGAGGTATATGTAGTTAATTGCAAAAGACCAAGATGGATCAACTGAAAAGGTGAGAAGTAAGTCTGGATGCTGCAATGTGAGAAGATGTAGTTGAATCCAATAAGCATCAATTGAGTTCTCATCAAAGGAAGGGAGAGTCCTGAGAAGGAGAGTGGTCAAGAATGTTATCACAAAGTCAGAAAGAATGATGACTGAGGGTGTTGGCATGAAGTAGGCCCTTAATCCTAAGAATACAGTTCTAATCAGTAGATTGGGTAAATCGATGGAAATGAAAGCTAAATTAGAAGTGGAAATAAGGGCATGGAAATGAAGATTGCATATTCAGACTACTCTTTAATGGGAAAAGGAGAGAAAATGACCTAGCTTGGAACGAAATGTTTGTTTGTAGATAGGAGTCTTTTCAGGAACTGCCTAGCAGACTTTAGATCTCCCCTGCTGGAGCTGTGTAAGAGTTCAAACGGTTTCCAAATCCACAGTCTACCCTTTGCATTAACCAAATGGATGGTTAGAGTTGCGCTTAAGGTCTCACCGACTCACCTGGAGATCATTTAGACAAGCACCGGAACTAAGAAACTATCTGTACTCCCAGCTGTCTAGTGTGTGTCCCTGAAAGAATGCACAATCAGGAAAGCTCACTGTTACAACCTTTTGCTCTAAGGCTTAGAGACCTGAAAAGAATGAAGAAGGGAAGGGGATGAAAAGAGTTGATTTGAGAACAAAGGTCTTGCCTACACTCATACCCTAGGATACTGGGAGAAGGAAAGAAAGGAATTTCAGCAGTCATGGTTGGGAGATTTTCCTCCTATTGTCCAAAGAAAGAAAGACATGGCTAGGACAAGAAGACACACATGGTCAATCAGGAAGAAAAGCTTCTTTGTGCCTGATACATTGGAAGCATTGTCTTGGTGCCATTTGCTCTCATGTAAGTATAGCCTGGGGAAAAAGGCCAGTATGGGTGTCCATTTGACTCATCAGCTGCACTAGTGCTGGCCTCTAAGAGCTTGTTAGACAATCTGAAATGAGCTCTAAGGTTTTCCAAAGTTTTTTCAGAAAGGAGGAAAACAGAAATTAAGTATTACTAAAATGGCCACAAGATATGAGATTTTTACTTCTGAGGGTTAAAAAAAAATCCTATTCAAATCGTGAAGCAGTTTTATGTTATAGTTTGGGTTAGAGATGTACTGTGCAATACAGTCTTTGGCCTTTTACCACCTCCTACAACATGCATTTTCAAACTTTTCATATTCATATAATCACTCGATTGTTTGGTAGACAGACAGACAGATAGAAAGAATATATATATATATAAAAGCTTTGCTGAAATGTAATTTACACACCATACCTTTTGCCCACTTAAAGTATATAATTCATTGGTTTTTAGTATATACAGAGTTGTGCAACTATCACCAAAATAAATTTTAGAATATTTCATCACCCCTCCACCCCTAAATCATACCCATTAGCAGGCATCCATTAACCTATTGTCTGCCTCTATGGATTTGCCTACACTGGGTATTTCATATAAATGCAATCATAATATGTGGTCGTTAGTGACTAACTTTTTTCACTTAGCATAATGTTTTCAAAGTTCTTCCATGTTCTAACATGTATCAATACTTTCTTTTTATTGTTGAACAATATTCTACTGTAGGGGTATACCACATTTTATTCATCCATTTCTCACTTGATGGGCATTTGGGCTGTGTTCTGGTTACCCAGTGATGCTCTCTGACAAGAATATATCACAAACGGGATGACTTTAACAAACAGGAGTTTATTCACTTACAGTTCAGGAGGCTAGAAGTCCGAGGTCAAAGTGCCAGGCTCCAGGGGAGTGTAAAACCCCCTTGACCTTGGGATTCAGCTCTGCCTCTTCTCCCGGCCCACTGAAGCTAGGAGCATTTCTTCACACAGGCAGCTACTGGCTGCTGAGGCTAGCAAGCCCAAGGTTGACAAATAAAATGGTACAGTCCTGATGTTACCAAACCACATGGCAGGCCACTCATTCAGGTCCAATGAAAGTCCTAAGGTTGGCAGAGCATGGCAGGCTGCTGAACAATGACACAGCTACGTGCAGGATTCAAGCATGCCATAGGCTAGAGACCATTCCCAAAGCTGTTTCTTATATATGGGAAGCAGACCACATACCCAAAGCAGCTACTCAGCTGCTCCAAAAGATTTCACCATAGAGTTAATTATCAATCTGACCATGGGGAGTAACTACATTCAGCTGCCCAGCCACTCAACTAGGCCCAGCCAAGTTGACACACAAACTTAACTACCACAGGCTGTATCTACTTTTTTGGCTAATATGAATAATTCTGCTAAAACTTCATATTAGTACCATATATAGTAGTGAAGAACTTATCATTTAAACTACTTCAAAGTCTTAAAAAGCAAAATTCTCTTTTTAAAAATTAATGTTAGTTGAAAGAAACTGTTAGATTTAAATGGCTGCAAAAGAAATTTTAAAAATGATGCAGATTTGTTAATATGTGTTGTTATTCATTACTGAGTTGAGGATTTAAGATGAGGTAGTCTGCTTCTGTAAAGATTTACAGCCTTGCAAACCCTATGGGACAGTTCTCCTCTGTTCTATTGCTATGAGTCAGAACCAACTCAATGGCAGTGGATTTGAGGATTTAAAGACTTGGAGTCACCTCTCCCTGATTTATTTATTGTTTATCATTTTTTCCTTTCCTGGATATACTGCTTTTAGTTCTAGAAGTTCTGAAGCCTTTCAAAAAATGGAAATACCTTTCATTTTTACTATCTTTAACAAGAAAACACATCATTATTACTGCCTATTAGAACTAAATGTATAGTGAATATTTACCACACAATTTCTTCCTATTAAGCCCACTACTATGTTTAAAAAAGCTATGGCTAAATTCTGTCTCAGAAAAATGATGTTTAATGTTTTTCTGAGAAAGACCATAAACTTACAAAAATGTGTTTTCAATTAGGAGTAACACAACTTTTACTACAGTTTATTCTTGTACATATTTTTTCAAAGTTTCACAAAGCCTAACGGGAGCAGGACTGGACAGTATTTCATTCTGTTGTACATGGATGGGGTCACAATGAGTCAGAACTGACTCACAGCACCTGACAATAGGAGCACAGGAGGAAACAGTGTTTACTAGCAGAAAGGAAAACATACTAAACACTCGATTATGAAGCAAAAATATGAATCAATATATGGACATCACAAAGGAGATAGTACATCAGAAAGTCAGTGATAGAAAGGTAGGCAGAAAAACAAAGTTACATCATGACATGCAGAAGCTTATTTTCTACACATTCACTGTAGAAATCTTTAAATTCTACAGAGAGAGGACAGTGACCCAATTTACACATATACTTCATAACCTGCATTGAAGCTCCCAAGAGGTTATTGCCACAGAAACCTACTAAGAGCCCCATTTGCTATCTGTCTATCAACAAATGTTAACAGAAGGGATCTATTGTTAGAATACAAGTCAAAGACTAACTTCTATCATCTGAATTGTATCTATAAAAGCTTCATGAGTCAGGTGGAGCTCTCCATCCTCATAAGGATGAAGTCCGAACCCCTAAAAGACAGAAAACTGCTAAAATCTGGTCCCTGCCATCTCCTCTTTTCTACTCTTCCTTAAGATCTACATTACATGCAGTAACAGAGACCTGCTTGTGTTTCCTTGAACACACTGCACTCTTCTTTGCTGCCCTGTCTTTGTTCCTGCTGCTTCCTACCACAGTCCTTATTACTGATCTTTAATATCAGTGCTGCAGTGGTTGCCTGCTCTAGCAGGACTTAGCAGGTGTGGCTCCAACCTCTCAATGATCTTTCCTTCCATAAGCACCGTAATCACCATTGGTTAGGTATCTTTTCTGTGGACTTCCATGATGTGTATTATCTGTGAGTCATTGCTCCCAACTATATTTATAAGTCTGTCTTCACATTTGGACTATGAGAAATGGGTCTGTATCTTATCCCAAGGGACTAGTTCTACACCTGAAAATACAACGGTGCTTAACAAATATCTGCTGATATGACAGATTGGCTGTTCTCAAACTTTTTGGTCTCAGGATATATGGATTACAAATATTAATAGTTATCATATTAAAAATGAAACCAGAGAAATTTGTAAAATATATATTATTTTCATGAAAGAAAGGTAAGTAACTCTTAATATTATTATGAAAATAGTTGGACTCCAGTGACTCTCTGGAAGGATCTGAGGAACCCCCAAGAGTCCCATTTTTGTTTGGGGAACCACCTAGAGTCCCATTTTTGTTTGTTTCTTAAATTATAAATGCATTTTCATTCATATGCAATACTGAGAAAGTATTTGGGAAGGATGATAGCTGGATGAAAATATGCAAGTAAGGCAGATGGACAAAGCCTTAGCCATTGTTAGAAAAATTCCTGGGGCAGGCAGACAGGCAGGCAGGCAAAGAAAAAGAAGTAATAAGGTACACACAGCACCAGTCTTAGCCAGGAGAAATAATAAAGAAGACAAAAGTAATTCTGCACAAACAAAACCAAAAAAAGATTGACATAGAAGGCCAAAAGTCTGAACAAAACCTTAAATACAAATTGATCCTTTAGGTACGAAATGAACCACTTTGACAATTCTAACCCTTGCCCCTCCCTGTCTTTTTCCATTCTCATTCCCAATCCTTATACTTTTTTTTTTTTTTTTTACACACCTTTCCCCCCTTCTTCCTCCTTTGGAACTCTTTTACTTTATAGTCATTGCCTGAAAAATGCTGCTCAAATGTTATGTGATTAGAGAGGGAAAAAAAGTGACAGCTCTGATGAAGCTGCATGATTGGAATCCAACTGGTAAATTTTTTAACATTCTATTAGATTATAAAAAAAATGTTAATGAGATTTTAAAAATAGGAATGCTGAAGTTATTTTTACATGTTGAAAATAAATTAAAAATTACTGTCCTTAAAATATACTGCATGAAGGCCAGGACTGGAAAGAAATATGGATTTGGCTATTGTGTTATGGTGGTAGAATTATAGATGGTTTAAATTAGTTCTTTAATGTCGTTATATCATCCTTTCTACAGCAACAAAAGCCATGGAAATAGGACCCTTATTTCTCATCTTAGATGTGCCTGCAGTCCCTTCTAGGAGCTCTGATAGCATAGTGCCTAAGGCACTTGACTGCTAACCAGAAGGCTGGCAGTTCAAACCCACCAGCCACTCCTCAGAAGGAAGGTTGGGCACTCTACTTCCGTAGTGATACCGCCTCGGAAACCCAAGGGGTCGCTATGAGTCAGGTCTGACTCAATGGCACACAACAACATAGTCCCTTCTACAGACTTTTCAGGAATATATGATTGGCACAGGTTTTGTTAAGTAGTTATGTTTGCTGAGGTCAAATACTCAACGTTAACTCTAGGACTCACCATGCTGCATGTCCAGGCCAAATCCAGCCTGCAGTCTGTTTTTCATAGCCCTCAAGCTAAGAATGGCTTTTATGTTTTTAAAGGATTATGAGAGAGAGAGAAAGAGGGATGGAAGGAGGGAAGTAAAGAGGGGAGGAGAAAGAGGAATGAAGGGGAGAAGGAAAGGAGGAAGGGAAGAGAAGAGGAGGTATGTTGTTGTTGTTGTTGTTGTTAGGTGCTGTCAAGTTTTTTCCAACTCATAGCGACCCCATGCACAGCAGAACAAAACACTGCCCAATCCCGCACCAGCTCCACAATCCCTGCTATACCCTGAGCCCGTATCGCAGTCACCATGTCAAACCATCTCGTTGAAGGCCTCCCCCTCTTTCGTCGACCTCCACCCTACCAAGCATGACATTCTTCTCCAGGGAATGGTCCCTTCTGACAACATGACCAAAATAGGTGAGACGAAGTCTGGCCATTCTCGCTTCCAAGGAGCATTTTGGGTGCACTTCCTCCAGGACAGATCTGTTAGTTCTTTTAGCAGTCCATGGTACTTTCAGCATTCTCCGCCAGCACCACAACTCAAAAGCATCAACTCTTCTTCAGTCTTCCTTATTCATTGTCCAGCTCTCACATGCATATGAGGCAACTGGAAATATCATGGCTTGTGTCAGGCACACCTTAGTCCCCAAGGAAACATCCTTGCTCCTCAGCACTTGAAACAGTTCCTCGCAGTTGACTTTCCCAATGCTACACGTTGTCTAATGTCCTGACTGCTGCTTCCATTGGCATTGATTGTAGAACCAAGCAACGTGAATTCTTTCACAACCTCAATCTTCTATTTATTGTGATGCTGCTCATTGGTCCAGTTGTGAAGATTTTTGTTTTTTTTTATATTGAGACGTAATCCATACTGCAGACTGTATTCTTCAACCTTCATCAGTAAGTGCCTCAAGTCATCCTCACTTTCAGCAAGCAAAGTTGTATCGTCTGCATATCTCAGATTATTAATGATTCTTCCTTCAATCCTGATGCCACGTTTTTCTTCATATA
Organism: Orycteropus afer afer; assembly: GCF_000298275.1. NCBI lineage: Eukaryota > Metazoa > Chordata > Mammalia > Tubulidentata > Orycteropodidae > Orycteropus > Orycteropus afer. The sequence continues at coordinate 16,499,620 of NW_006921613.1, read as the reverse complement.
GTCCATCTTCTCAGATTATTTGCTCAGCATATAGATTGAATAAGTGTGGGGAAAGGATACAACCCTGACGCACTCCCTTCCTGATTTTAAACCATGTAGTGCCCCTTGTTCCGTTCAAACGACAGCCTCCTGGTCAAGGTACAGGTTCCTCATGGGTACAATCAAGTGTTCGGGAATTTCCATTCTTTTCAATGTTATCCATAATTTGTCATGATCCACACAATCAAATGCCTTTGCATAGTCAATAAAACACAAGTAAACATCTTTCTAGTATTCTTTGCCTTGAGCCAAGATCCATCTGACAACAGCTATGATATTCCTTGTTCCACGTCCTCTTCTGAATCTAGCTTGCACCTCTGGAAGTTCTCTGTCAATATACTGCTGCAACCATTTTTGAATCATCTTCAGTAAGATCTTACTTGTGTGTGATATTAATGATATGTTCTATAATTTCCACAATCTGTGGGCTCACCTTTCTTTGGAATGGGTACAAATATGGATCTTTTCCAGTCAGTTTGGCCAGGTAGCTGTCTTCCAAATCTCTTGGCATAACAGAGTGAGACCCTCCAATGGGGCATATGCCCAGCTTACAGACTGAGATAGACTAGGAAGAAGGAAAAGGCCAACCACTTCTCAAAGAATTGGCCAGGGAAAACCTTATGAATAGCAAAGAAGGGGAGGTATAGGAGGAGGAAAATGAAAATTTGCTAAAGTGACTTTTTTGTGGCCTGCAAAGCCTAAAATATTTACTATCTGGCCTTTTATACAACAAATTTACTGATGCCAGATACAAAACATTCAGTATAGTGCCTGGTCCATAAACGTTACTCAAATGTTAGCTGCTTGTGTTGTTAAAGTCGATATTGAATAAGGAAGACAGAAGAAGGGCTGATGCCTTTGAATTGTGGTGTTGGCAAAGAATACTGAAAATATCATGGACTGGCAGAAAAACAAACAGAATGCTCCTGGGAAGCAAGAATGGCCAGACTTTGTCTCACCTACCTTGGTCACGTTATCAGAAGGGACCAGTCCCTGGAGGATACCATGTGCAGAGTTAGTGAAGACGGGGAAGACCCTCAAGGAGATACAGTAACACAGAGGCTGCAATGCTGGGCTCAAGCATAGGAGAGACTGAATATGGTACAGGAGTGAGCAGTGTTTGGTTCTGTTGTACATACAGTCACTATGGGTTCAAGCTGACTAGAGGGCACCTAACAACACCACTACCACCACTGTTATTCCTATATTTTATTATTCTTAATGATGAGAATAAGGTTTTCCTTGTTATGTTAATTAGGCCATGCCAATGTAGGGTGTGTCCGAAACCTAATCACTTCCAAGGATGCCAAGAAAGCTGGGGCTACAGCAGCTGAGACATGGATCTTCCCCCAGAGCTGACCCCATACAGCTGGTGCCCTGAATTCAGACTTTTAGCCTCCTAAAATGTGAGAAAATAGATTTCTATTCTTTAAAGCCATCCACTTGTGGGATATCTGGTACAACAGCACTAGGAAACTAAGATACTCTTAGATCGTTCATAATTTCCTTTGATCTTCTAAGCTATTTGAGAAACATCACACCCAACATTATCATGTACCAAAAACAAGTTCGTAACATACAGTACACATCCTATTTCAATAATAAGTAAGTATTTATTCATTATGATGCCTCAAGCTATTTTTAAGTTAATAGTATTGTTACTCAGGAAAGGCAAAGAGCTTAATGCTACCTACTTTTTTGTAGGACTTCATATATTTTACAACTGTAGAACAGACAGTTCTCAATTTACTGCCATTCAACACAGGAAATAATACATATCCTCTGGCAACTACTTCCCCATTATTGTTTTTAACACAGCAAAAGTACAGACCACCTCCTCTTTTCCATTATAGTCCATCTCTGCCCCAACTTTTTTCATTGCCCCTCATATCTCTGTCCCTAAAACTCTCAAGGGGTTAGCCTGTTGCCATCAAGTTGATTCCAACTCATAAGGACCTTAGAGGACAGAGTAGAACTGCACCATAGGGTTTCCAAGACTGTAATCTTTAAGGAAGCTGACTATCACATCTTTGACTGCCACACCTTTCTCCCATGGAGCAACTGGTGGGTTTGAACCACTGACCTACTGGATCACAGCTGAGTGCTTTAACCACTGCACCACTAGGCCTCCTTTTCATGGGGTTGTTGCTCTTGTTGTGTACCATCAAGTCAATTCCTATTCATAAAGACTCTTTAGGACAGAGTAGAATTGCTCCTGTAAAAAGGCTGTGGATCTGGTTTCATCTGACCTCCTCTAACTTCACAAGCACTGAGGAGGATCAAGATCAGTATCAACAGCCCAAGGCTGATTCCTATGAGGCAGAGGAAGTCAGACATGCCTCCACTCTCCAGTCTTTTTACAGTTCTGACACCAACTGTCCCATCCACAGCACTTTCTATTTCTCTGCTAAGTTCAATAATTCATTTCAATAGTCACACAGAACTCACAGCCAATACTCATGATTATGGGGTTTATCAGGGAAGTAATAGGATACAACTCAGGGTCAGGAATGCTCAGGACACAGTTATTTTGTCAAGGCAGCCTCCCCTAAGTGGTGTCACAGGCATGCTTCTTGGCCCTGCAGGCCCTTAGCATCTGCTCTGCTTAGACAAGTGTTACAAAGCTCTTTTAGCTCTGCCGACTGGTACCCAAAGAGGCACTTGACTTTGCTAGCAAGCCTCCTGCCCAAGAGTCTCAGATTTTTTGCTCAGCTCCACAGGTCAGTGACCCTGAACCATGGATAAATGCCCAAAGGTTCCTCATTCCACCACTAAGCCTCCTGCCCAAAGACATGCAGCTTTCTTGTTTCATGGGCCAGGAAGCCCACCATTCTGTATAATGCTGGTCTCTTGGTTCTGCTACCTCTGCTGCCACCATTTCTCTGCCACTGCTTTTATCATCTCTTGCCATCTCCAATGTCTCTCAACATCTCAGCAGTGTTTTAGTTCTCTGTCTCTTAGGTCAAAGAGGTTCAGTGCAAGGATCTTGGGTCCAAGGATGTTGTCTTGGTTACCTAGTGCTGCTATGACAGAAATATCACAAGTGGATGACTTTAACAGACAGGAATTTATTCTGTTATGGTTCAAGAGGCTAGAAGTCTGAATTCAGAGTGCCGGCTCTAGTGGCTAGGTGAAGGGCCCTTGACCTTGGGCTTCAGCTCTGCCTCTTGTTCCAGGCCCACTGGAGCTGAAGGCTTCTTCCGACTCATGCAGGTGCTGGCTGCTGAGGCTGACAAACCCAAGACTAATGGGTAAAATAGCACATCCCCAAAATTGGCAGACAATATGGCAGACACTGGTTCAAGTCCAGGAACAATCTCAAGACTGGCAGGCAACACAGCAGGCCACTGGTTCAAGTCCAGGAGCTAAAGATGAAGACTCAGCCAAAAGAGGATCCAAAATGTGCCAAAAGCTCAAGATCTATCCCAAACCTTCTCCATATATACTGGAAGCAGGCCACACCCAGAAGGTAACTTCCCTTCAATTACTTAGCTGTTCACAGCAGATTCCACCATGGAGGTGATTACAATCTCATCATGGGGATAACTACATGCAGCTGCCAAGCCACTCAAAACCACAGTCCAGCCAACTTGACACACCATCTTAACTACCACATATGCACTCTACTCTTTCTTTCTTCATCGTTGTGAGATCTCCCTTTTCCACCTCTGGGATGGCTCATTTTTAAGCTTAGCAAGATAGCAAAACTGACAATCTCACATTAAGGTTATATATACCTTATCTGCACTGTCCCACCCCCATAAATGCTACGTACTTTATTTACATTATTAGCAAACTATCCAGTCCCTTTGGTGGGCCACAAACACCTCACGTTTTAGCATGGTCCCACCCAGCCATCTATTGAGAGTCACAAAGACCATGACTAGAAGACAGACCCATATTAAGTAATTCACTGCACTGCAGCTCCTTAGGGTTTCCTAGGCTGTACTATTTACAGGAGCAGATTGCCAAGATTGCTCTCCTATGGAGAGGCTGGAGGGTTCAAAATGCCGACCTTTCAGTTAGCAGACAAGCACTTAACCATTGTACACCAGGGCTCCACAGTCAAGTATATAACCTCCATTGTATCTTTCTACAGGAAAAGCAATTAAAGTTATCATTTTCACTTAAAATGCCCTTCTCAGGAATGCAACCTGCTATAAATGAGGTCTTCCTATAGACTACAAATTTTCTTTCTTATTTCAATACCCAAGTATACATATATAAGAAGATCTGATGGTGCAGTGGTTAAGGAATTTGGCTGGTAACCAAAAGGTCATTGGTTCGAACTCACCAGCTGCTCCACAGAATGATGAGGCAGTCTGTTTCTGTAAAGATTTACAGTCTAGTAAACCCTCCAGGGTCCCTATGACATAGAATCAACTCAATGGCAGAGAGTTTTTTTTGGTACACATATATATATACTAATGGCTAAGACACTTGCCTGCTAACCAGACAGCTGGCGGTTCAAACCCACCAGCCACTCCTCGGAAGGAAGGTTGGGCAATCCTACTTCCGTAGTGATACTGCCTTGGAAACCCAAGGAGGGGTCGCTATGAGTCGGGTTTGACTCAACGGCACATAACAACAACAACAACATACTAATCAGTGTGTGTGTGTGTGTGTGTGCATGTATAGTTTTTACATACATGAGCCTCATGATTGGTGACTGCCCCTGCACATCTGGCCTTCCATCTGTACCAGTGACAGTGCCAGGCACAGTGCTTATCTCATTTTTTCTTAGACAGACTCCATTACCCACTCATATATTTCAGTCTCAAAAAAGAATGAAGCAAATGATCTGATAGTTTCGGTAATTAAAAAAACCTTCCTGACAATATGCGTTTTCAGCAATTGTCAAAAGTGTTCCAGAGTGATAAAGTGCTCTTGCAAGAACTTGATCAATTTATTTTTCTTGATCTTCAGATTTCACCCTGTTTATAAACTAAGTCTTTGAGACTATTTTGGTGTAGCTGCTAGCCGTATCCTTTGGATGCTCACTGGATATGCATCTCTTCATGACAGGTATTCTCAGCTAAAATAGATTCATAAGAAGAGTATGTCTTTCAATGTAGAAATCAAAAATTTTTAATGTCCATAGGGCACTTCTCATATATGAAGATATGTCTGCTCGTCTGAGTAGCATTTGGAAATGTACATGGTAGCATTTGCAGACCACATGGACGCTTTTTCCCTTAGAATAACTTACGCGTGGAAAAGCTCCCATAGATTAGAAGGCACTGATGTATTTTTACAAAGAGCAAAGAAAAGTTGTTGAATAATGGTATGCATATCAGCATGAGCGAAAGTATGTACAATTCTAGTAATAACTTCAGACTTAATGAAAGCTAACTTTCCATCCCTATAGGTCTCAACTATCAACATTAGAGTGATGATTTTGCTGCAACAGGGATTAGTGGAGTTCTAATTAGGATTTATAGATATTTGGAATATATAGTAATTGTGGAAGCAACATTTCACATACATACTTTTCATTGAAGGCACATAGTTTCTTTTAGCTTCTTTGAGGATCTCAAGGTCACTAGGCTTGGAGGAGCTAGCTCCAACTTTCTTTCAACTCCCAAACATGTAAATTTGCTCTTAATCATCTGGTTCTGTACCCTGTGAAGAAATAGGGCAATAAGCATCTTGTTTCTAGTATCTATGAAAGAAATAGATGCTTCTTCCAGTGCCCTCTCCATTCTAAGTCATTTGAGGTGCAGTAAGGAGCTAGGGAATATATTCACCAGCTGGTATTTCAAAAGTCAACAAGAAGAAACACATATGCCAGAAAAATGATTTGCTGTCTACCATCTTCCTTTTGTACAAAAATGCCACAAGTCCAAGGACAGAAGTTGATCTTGTATTTATATTTCAAAACTGCTTCTGTAAAGCAGCTTTGTACACTGTAATGCTTAAGTGTACAGGAATTAAAACGAACTTATAATAATAGTAATTTTATACAAAAATCTTTTTCTTTTTGCTTTATTTTTTTATTATGATTTGAGTGAAAGTGTACAGAACAAATTAGTTTTTCACTCAAATGTTCATACACATTTTCATGACATTGAATGCAGTCCCCAAAATGTAGAAGCACTCTTCACACTTCCTCCCTGTGTTTATCATTTCCCTTTGTCCTTCTTTCCTGTCTGTTCCTGCCTGCTGAGCTTTATCCCTGGGCAAATGCTGCCCTTTTATCTCCTATTTGATGGTTCTAAGGAGTACATACCACCCTGGTGTTACTGTTCATCCCATAGTCCTGTCTACTGTTTGGCTGAAAGTTAAGCCATGGCTTAAGAAATCATTTTAAGAGAATGAAAGATTGACAGGAATATAAGAACTCTTAGTAAGCATTTTGGTCATTTTAAATTTCATAATTCAATTTTTGCAACATCTTGAACATTTTGAAAAAATCTTTAGAAAAACACAAGGGAATGCTTGATCCACCACCCACCCTCACTAATTTTCCGTGCTTTCATGTATCTATTGAAAAGTCCCTTTCAAAGTGAAAATGCTTTGGGAGCAAGTTGAACCTCATTAGTGGGTATCTTTGTCTTTAAGTCAGATGAGAAGAGGGTCTTATAGGAATGGTTCTATTTATTAAAAAAAAAAAAAAAAAAAGTCTGTATTCAACTTTTGTCCTCCTACCTGTAGCTGCCCCAGACAGGATCTTGAGGGTATTCAAGCTGCAGGACTCTCACTCACAAACAGGCTGCAGCCACATCCTTGAGAAGCTCTCCTGACAAGCTCTGTGCCACTTGTGCCCAGTTGGGCAACTGCTGTCGGTGGCAGGAACACATAGAACCTCAAAGGAACAATCTGTGCCTTGGGACCATGTTCCACCTTAGTTTCTGACCACAGATTCTACTTGATCTCCTAGACTCCAGGCAACTTCTTATCTTGGAAGCATGGACTCTGAAGTCAGAAAATCTGACTTTAATTCCCAGCCCCACTACTTACTAGCTTCTTGACCTTAGTGAGTCACTTATATGCTCTCATCATCAGCTTCTTCATTTTCAAAAATGAGGATCACGTTACGCTCTCTCAGAAGACTGACACAGAGCTAAATTAAATGCCTGATTTTAATAACTTTAGTTGAAGAACTATGAAATATTAAATAAATGCCAATTAAATCAGCATATATGAACAAAGTATACCCAGAACTTGGAAGATAAAACTGAACATGAATCTAGAAAGGACAAACACATCATGGAGAACATAAGCCATCCATATAAAAGTCATCCACCAAAAGAAAGGCCATTTGGGTTCCTCTACCCCAAGTCCAATAAGGTGATTAGATACTTCAGCAAAAAATGATTTATTTCAAATAAAGATATAACCTAATAATATTGAAATTTGTATGAAGAAAGAATGTATTAACAGAAGGTAGCAATATAAAATGGAGTTTTTAGATAGAAGAAGGTGCAAAGAACAAGAATTTGGCAGTATTTGCCCTTCAGTGTCCAGGGGAGATTATGCAGGCATTATGATTTTGAGAGACAGATGTTCTCTATTACAAAATAAGTTTAATATGTCAGTCTTCACTATGATGGAATGAAAACTCATACTTGGCTTCCTTTATTCTGATTCAATATTCACCAAGTCACCTTTTGCTTACTAATTGGATAAGCAAAGATAAAGACCAAACCTAAACAGATGTGACCCCAACAAGGATGATGGAAGACCTTGTGGGTGGGAACCCAGTCTTCCTTTGGAGTTCTCTATTGGCTCCTCTTTTTGACTTCAAAATTGTTAGGTCAGGTGCCATCATATCAGTTCCATCTCATAGTGACCTTATGTACAACACAAGGAAACACTACCTGGTCCTGTGCCATCCTCACAGTCATTGTTATGTTTGAGCCCATTGTTGCAGCCACTGTGTCGATCCATCTTGTTGAGGGTATTCCTCTTTTTCTCTGACCCTCTACTTTACCAAGTATGATGTCCTTCTCCAAGGATGGTGCCTCCTGATAACAAGTCCAAAGTACATGAGACAAATTCTCACCATCCTCACTTCTAAGGAACATCCTGCCTGTACTTCTTCCAAGACAGATTTGTTCATTCTTCAGTCCACAGTATATTCAATATTCTTTACTAACACCACAGTTCAGAGGAATCCATTCTTCTTCAGTCTTCCTTATTCATTATCCAGTTTTTGCATGCATCTGAGGTGACTGAAAATACCATAGTCCACAAAGTGACAGCCTTGCCCTTAAACACTTTAAAAAGTTCTTTTACAGCAGATTTGCCCAATGTGATATGTTGTTTGACTTCCTGACTGCTGCTTCCATGGGCACTGATTGTGCAACCAAGTCAAATGAAATCTTCCTAACAACTTCAATATTTAGTCCATTTAACATGATATTGCTTTTAGTCCATTTATGAGGATTTTTGTTTTCTTTTTATGGATGTGTGATTCATACTAATGGCTGTAATCTTTGATCTTCAACATAAGTTATTCTTATTGAGAAGGTACTTTGCATATTTATCAAGAGTCATACAACTATTTTCATTTTTTCCACTCTCTACTTGTAAGGCATACCTCAATGTAAAAAAGTATGTTTACAAAATTGAAAAACCACATCATTATTTAAACAAAAAACAAACTGATAATTCTAGTACACTTACTCTATGAATATTCCATGATAATTTAAAATAATGGTTATAAAGACCAGATAGCAGTAGTCACAAACTCAACTACCCACAGAATCAAGCAAGTAACAATAAAGAGACAAGTAAACTAGTTTAACAGACAATAAAGAATGATGAAGATTTTGGTGAACATGATTTTGATTTAACAAGGGTAGTCACTACTCAGCTGTAGTCATTTTTTGCCATAGGGAAATGTGGACCCAACATTGCTAAATCTTCTGATTTTTTTTTTTTTTTTTTTTTTCAAGAGAAGCTGAGATCAGGATTTCTTTGTGAAATATCTTGACTTTCACAGATTGGCAATTCATTCAGTTAAAAAAAAAAACTGAGTGGGCTATTGTAAGGGCCAAACAAAACATGTTCTAGCCTGGAATTGGCCTATAGACCACCAGTTTAGTCTAATCAACAACTTTGAAAAAATGCTTGTGTTGTAACATTAAAAAATAAAGCACAATACAGAATATTGGAACATAAGTCAAATTATACAAACACAATGTACTCGTCTCTAAACAGATATATCAAAACCATCCACATGTGTCACATGTAATCTAAACCAGTAATAAATTTTGTTATCAATATCAGCTTTCATCTCCATGAAAATAGTAGTCATATGCTCTACCCAGACATTTATGTCACATTGCATTTTGTTCTTTTAAATCTTGGATTGACTTGTAAAATCAACTCAACATATTCTATACATTTTAATACACTTGAACTGGCAATGTGTTTATTTCTAGTAAATTATAAATAGTGTTCTGATTTTCAATAACATTTCAAGTTATCATACATTGTTGTTGTTATGTGCCATCGAGTCGGACCCGACTCATAGCGACCCCTCCTTGGGTTTCCAAGGCAGTATCACTATGGAATTAGATTGCCCCATCTTCCTTCTGAGGAGTGGCTGGTGGGTTTGAACCACCAGCCTTCTGGTTAGCAGTCAAGTGCCTTAGGCACTATGCTACCAAAGCTCCACAGAAAGGTGATACTAAACAAAACTACAGATATATACATATGTAAAAAAATAAAATAAAAAGCTAAGACTGTATTAATATAATAGCTTTCATACACATATCTAGACTCCTTCCCAAACCTAATTAAATGAAAGAAAATAAAAGAATAAACAGAATTGTGAAAGAGTACTATCAGCAGATCACTGATTTTAAGGATTTCTCAAAGGATGGAAAGCAGGTAGAATCAGATCAGAGAAACAAGATCAGTGGGAACCTAAGCACTAAACCAAACCAAAAAAAAATAAAATACCAAACCAATTGCTGTCAAGTCAATTCCAATTCATGGCGACCCCATGTGCTTCAGAGTAGAACTACATTCCATATGGTTTTCCTGGCTGTGACCTTTCAGAAGCACACCACCAGGCCTTTCTTCCAAGGTGCCTCTGGGTGAGTTCTAACTACCAACTTTTTAGTTAGTAGTCAAGCACCTATTTGCACCACCCAGAGACTCCTGAGTTCTAAACATTTGTAGGAAAAAAAAACTGCTCTGAAGGTAGGTACAGTTTTAGAGAGCTCCAAACTTAGTCTATTGAATAAGGAGCAGATAGGTGAGAGCTCTGGTGGTGTAGTGCCTAAGACACTTGACCGTTAACCAGAAGGCTAGAGGTTCAAACCCACCAGCCGCTCCTTGGAAGAAAGGTTGGGCAATCTACTTCCATAGTGATACCACCTCGGAAACCCAAGGAGGGGTCACTGTGAGTCGGCTCAGACTTGAGAGCAGTGAGTTTGGTTTTTTTTTTTTTTAGATGGAAGTTCTGGTGCAGTCATAAAATGGATACAACCAGGCAAGTTCTTTCCTTCTCTGAATTATGCTAGTAAGTAGATAATAAGCAGCTAATGGGCGCACTGGGGTTCAAACTATTGCTCATTGACAATTCAGATCCTATCTCATCATGCCTTTTGATGCCAGCTTTGCCTCAGCATGACAGAGGCTCAGGACCTGTACTGACCAAAGGACACAGTCGAGATAACAAAGAGGAGGAAAGATGATTGATTAGAGGAGATGGAGAAATGGTTCAGGATATATTTCTTGGCTTAACAACTGGCACAGCCTTCACCTTGACTACAGAGCAGTGACGGCCAGAGAAAGAGTACCTTTTTAAAATTCTCACAAAGCCATCTGAATATCCCAACCAGGTACGATGCTCCCAGAATAATATACTTTCATTACCTGGCTAAAGGGTTAAAAAATTAGCCAACTGTATGTAACTGCTTAGGGTTGGGAAAGAGTGGAAACCAGTCAGCACTATCTCCTTTATGGCTCTGCATCCCTAGCTGCTGGTTACAGCATTCTTCCGTCTGCATCCTTCCTTCTTTGGGCCCAGGAAATAGAATTCTTGGATCCTCAAAGCAACCTTATATAACCATGACAAGATTTATTTAAGTGTGAATGCTTCCATCCTGGGGAAAGAAGGAGACAGCTAAAATTTATTTTGTCATCACCCACTCAACTTGCTCCCCACCCCTAAACGTTTTTTAGACTGTCCAGTTTCCCAGGACTTTTTATGATTCGGAATCAGGAGAATGAGCAGAGAAAGGCAGGGCTGGAGAGGTGAGAGGTGTGGTAAAGTTTGTGTCAACTTGGCTGGGGCTGGTTGAGTGGTTGAGCAGCTGGATGTAGTATTCCCCATGATGAGACTGGTAATCGACTCCATGGTGGAATCTACTGTGAGCAGCTGAGTAGCTGCTTAGGGAACGTGGTCTGCTTCCTGTATATAAAAAGCCCTGGGAAACAGTCTCTAGCTTATGGCACACTTGAACCCTGCTTGTAGCTGTGTCATTGTTCAGCAGCCTGCCATGCTCTGCCGACCTTGGGACTTTCAAAAAAACCTGAATTAATGGCCTGCCGTGTGGTTTGGTAATATCAAGACTGTTCCTTTTTACTTGTCAACCTTGGGCTTGTTAGCCTCAGCAGCCAGCAGCTGCGCGAGTGAAGAGATGCCTCTAGCTCCAGTGGGCTGGGAGCAGGAGGCAGAGCTGAAGCCCAAGGTCGAGGGGCTTTCACCCAGCCCCTAGAGCCTGGCACTTTGAACTCAGACTTAAAGCCTCCAAACTGTAAGAGAATAAACTCCTATTTCTTCAAGCCATCCCATTTGTGGTATATTCCTGTCAGAGCAGTATCAGGTAACCAAAACAAGAAGGAAGGAATCTTTCTTGCTCTTTCAGTTTGTGGACTCACCTTTGTTATAAAGAATCTAAGTAATGGGGAAGGAATAGAGTAAAATGAGAATATAAGTCAAAAAGACTAAGTCTATCCATCTACTAAAAGAGCTCTGGTGGCACAGTGCCTAAGGTATTTGACTGCTAACCAGCAGGGAGGCGGTTCAAACCCACCAGCCACTCCTCGGAAGGAAGACGGGGCAATCTACTTCCATAAAGATTTACTGCCTTAGAAACCCAACAGGGGTCAGAGTTGGAATAGACTCATTGGTAGTGGATTTGGTATGGTATCCACCTACCAGAGTTAAAGAAGGGTAGAGGAGAACCAAACAAAAACTGGCTAGGATACCAGCAAGAGCTCAGGCTCAGGGTTTGTCAAGCAGTCCTACGGTGAAAGAGAACTGGAGAGAAGAATAAAGGAGATTATGAAAAGTATTTTTTGTACGTTAAAACTTCTATTTTCTTTAACTCTTTTTGAGAAATGAGTCCAAATTTTTCAATTCTTTTTGGTTCCTTCTAAATTCTTCCTGGGTGCTAGACAGCTTCATTGTATGTAACTCTGCAGAGATGGTCCTCCAGAGCCTTAGTTATAGATTAAGGTACCACCAGGAGAGTTGGAAGGGATGGTGGTATAAGTATAATCAGGGGTTCCTGCAGCTGTGTGTGTCTTCTCCTACCTAAAATACATAAGCTCCAAATATTAAAATTAAAAGGAATTTCTAAACATAGCAGTACCTTTCAATCAATTACAAATCTTCCCCCTCTCTCAAATGCAGCTTTAAATGTTTACTTTGAGGAATTAGAGAAAGGAATAAAAATTAGTCATTTAATCTGGATTCCATTTCATTTTTTGCCACTGTTCTTTACAGGTACAAATACCTCAAAGATTAATGAAGTATGCTGGAGCAATAGTTAAGAAGGTTCATATACTCCAATAATTCTCCACCCCTGATTTAGAATGAAGCTATGAGGAGAAAATTAAGAAAACAATTATGGAAACTTCTTTAATAACCCCATGTAAATCCTTATTAATATTAAGTTCCTTGACAGGGCCTACCTCAAATTTCAAAATAGACCAAGTAGGTTTGTAAAGAATAGAAAATGTTTTTCCTTCCAGACATTTTGCATTCCACAAGGCCAACATCTTTAAAAGAATGTTCAGCCTTCAATAACAGGAAGAAAAAAAAAAAAAAAAAACCTCATTGCCAGAGAGTCAGATCCGACTCATAGCAACCCCTCCTTGGGTTTCCGAGGCAGTATCACTATGGAAGTAGATATTTTAAGGCTGAAGGAGTGACCTTTCTGGTGCTCCTGAAAATCCAGAACATGTTGACAGTCTTCTCTGACCACTACAGGGCCAACTTTGTTTAACTAGCCTGTATTATATTATAATGGATTCTCATTTACCATTTCTGCAATATTATGTCTCTATATTTAGTCACTTTATTGCCCCCCACACTCACTTTTCCATGATTTTATCCTTTCTTCATTTCTTACTAAACCTTTTTTTACTGTACTGAATAATCTTAGTTTATAAGAGTATTTACTTCTCTCATTCAAACTCCCATTCAAGCCCCAGGGAAGAAATCTTGAAAAACTATAGAGGTTTCAGTCACAAACTCAAGACTCAACCAACTCCCCCAATGGAATTCACGATGGTGTAACAGAAAGCTTTGTATAGTGTGTCTCTAAGAACGGTTTTTAAATCACTGACTCATTTTCATTTATTATGGTACTTTTCCTTCAAAATGGCTCACCAATCTTTTCAGGACCTAAAAAGAGGAAATAAACAATATTTTTCTCCCTAGCTGACAACTTGGAATAATTAAGTAGTGTGAATAGGCTAAAAGTTTCTCATGAAATCAGTCATTATGTTAAAAACTGAAAGCCATTGACTTCAAGACTTAGAGTGACCACCCCAGTATAACCTAACTAGTATTACACTGGGTTGCTTTTTTCCTTTTTTTCTGTTTTAATGCTGTTGAAAATGCAGACTGCTCCAAAATTTGACTTTGGGCTATATGATGCTTAAAATTCTTGAGTTTAAGGTTTCTCTGAGAGAAATAATACTTCAAACTCTCACTTTTGTCTTCTATGAATAAGTTGCAGCTCTTTTCCTAAAAGCCAAAAAACAAAAAAACCTAAGAGCAGGTTTTAATAATAGGTGAGAAGGAAGGTAGTTCACTCATTGGCAGTGGTGCCCCCTCTTCTGGAAAGGATATGAGAAGACAGAAAAGTTAGAGTTACAGACAATAATCTGTCTACATTATATCATATTTATAAAAAAAAAAAAAAAAAAGGCACTGTGAGAAGACTAAGGTACCTACCTAATCTAGCCCTAGATTCTACTAGAATGTAAAGCTCCATGAGGGTAAGGATCCTTGTCCATTTTATTCAGTACTATCTCCAGCATAGCATCTAGAATAGTATATAGCACATTAAAAAAAAAAAAAAAAAAATTCATTGCCATAGAGTTATTTCCAACTCATAGCGACCCCTCCTTGGGTTTCCAAGGCAGTATCTCTATGGAAGTAGACTGCCCAGTCTTCCTTCAGAGGAGTAGCTGGTGGGTATGAACCGCCAGCCTTCTGGTTAGCCTTAGGCACTATGCCAAAAGAGCTCCCATATAGCACATGTTGTTGTACGTCATCCAGTCGGCCCCTACTCATGGCAACCCCTCCTTGGGTTTCCAAGGCAGTATCACTACTGAAGTAGATTGCCCAACCTTCCTTTCATGGTATGTGTTGTTGTTGTTGTTATGTGCCGTCAAGTCAGGCCGACTCATGGCAACCCCTCCTTGGGTTTCCGAGGCAGTATCACTACGAAAGTAGATTGCCCCATCTTCCTTCCAAGGAGTGGCTGGTGGGTTTGCACTGCCAACCTTCTGGTTAGCAGTCAAGTGCCTTAGGCACTACGCTACCAGAGCTCTTGAAAGAATGAGTGAGCTTCTCAGAGGAAGTGACCAAGTGAAAAAGAGGGGAGCATATTTCAAGGAAACAGAATATGCAAACGCATAGCAACAATAGAGAGTATGGTCCCAGAGATGTACAGATGGTTCAGTTTGGGTGGAGCATAAAAGACCTGTCAGGGAATGCCAGGATACATTTCTGGACAGGTACAAAGGAGCCAGATCATGAAGGGACCTATACCCCACCTATTGCTGGTAAGTAGATTCCAACTCATAGCAGCCTTACAGGACAAAGCAGAACTAACTGCCCCATATGGCTTCCAAGGCTATATATCTTTGTGGAAGCAAACTGTCACATCTTTCTCCCATGGAGTTTCTGGTGGGTTCAAACTGCTGACCTTTTGGCTAGCAGCTGAAGGCTTAACTACTTGCACTAGGACTCCTTGAAGGTAACTATAAACCATGCTTAATTTTGAAAAAGGAAATACAAGTGGAAAAGAATATGAGAAAATACAGTTAATAATTAAAGGAATGCTAATTAAAATAGCTTTAATATACTACTGCTTAGTTAACAAAACACAAATGATAAATCTGAAGTTTAATGGACTGTACTTATACTTAGTGATACTAATTGATTTAATTCCTGTAAAACCTTCAGGAATATGTAACAAGAACTATAAAACTGATTAAAGTGTTCATACTTTTTGCCCCAATAATTCCATCTGGCAATATAAGGAATGTAAGCAAATATTCAGTACCCAAAAGAGGAAGGAAAGAAGGGAAGGAGAGAGGGAGGGAAAAAGAAGGAAGAAAAATAATCTATATATAGATATTTTTAGATGCACTATTTAGAATATGAAAAACTAGAACTCACCCCAGTAGGAAAATGGTTATGAAAAATGTGATATACTAATAAGACAGAATTCAACACAGCAATTAAAAACACATCTAGTGACAATGAAGAGCGATTAATTTGGAAACATGTAAACAAAGTTTTATTTTTATTGTATTCTTTTTTCTGTGAAGCTCATGAAAAAAAAAAAGTGCATTCCTAGTTTGTCAATGAGAATGTTGCCTGAGTCAGAATCCAAAGCTTACTTAAAGAAAGAAAGAAAGAACTTATTACTTCATCCTTGTCTGTGGGTCTTTCATTGTATCACAGAACAGGAAATGGATCTGACATGACCGATTTTCACAAAGTCATTTTGATTATTGCCCTAGTACCTTGTGCTCTTATAACTGATACCAAGGTAGATGTTTGATGATTTGTTCCAGTTTCTTTCTAAATGCTGAGGTTAAGCTGATTTTTAAATTCCCTTACTTTACCTTGGGACTTTTGGAATTGAGGATAAAGCTTCAGTCATAACTTCCGAAGTCTTTAAATTCTTAGACGTTAGAAGGGAGACGAATATTAACTACTTTTGATTTGACATTCAAATGAAAGGAAAGTGCTTTTCTTACTTCTAAAGAAAAAAAGGGAGAAAATATGAAGATAATACATATCATACTCTTCAATCTTCAAAATTCATCAATTTTACGACCTCTTTTGTGGCATTTTTTTACGTTGCAGTGATCACTGAATGAAGCACTAGTCCTTTTACTGTCATTTAGAATTGATTTTCTGCTACACTGCTACCTCTGACTTACAGGTAAGCACAACATTAACAGTGAAGCCTAAGACATGTTGGCCTTTCTTGAGTGTATCTAAAAGCAATAGAAAGGTATTTTAAATGTAAGTGGTCTTATCAGTAAGTTCCATAAATTACCTTTCACTTGAAGAAATTCCCACAGAGATGTAATCAGATGGTATCAAAAAGCCAATATAAGTCAGGTCAACGACTTCAATGATTTTGCTGGACAAATGTATCATAAGTACACCAAAGTCTCATTAAAAGTTCACCTCTCTGAACCTCCTCCCAAGCGATAATCAGCATCCATGATCATTTTTTCCTTTTCTATATGTTACCACATTAAAATAGCACAATCCAGCCTGGTGAGTTTTAAAAAAGATTCAAGAAATATGGCTCCAACTGATAGCTTTGAAGGATATGAGGAGTGAGATAACACCATTTCCCTGTGATGGGTGCTACTTTCCACAAATTTTGACTTAACCTTTTTTCACCACAGTAATTACATTAGATCAAACGTCATGACTAAAAGAAAAATAAACTAAAATAAATTAATTAAAACAATTAGTCTTTAAAATAATGTAGGTTGTATGTGGTCTACATTAATGTATATTATCTGAAACCAAATGCTACAGTTCTAGAGATTATGGTGTTTAAATGAGCATCAGAGGGTTCCTAATAATGTAGGAGTTCAAAAAATAACATTTAGTTTCTCTTTCCTTCATACTTATATGACCCTTCTACAAGCATTTGCAAGTACATCACACCATCCTATATGACTAGGAACTAACTCCTTAATCCAAATTTGACATTCTACCACAGCAGCTGAAGAATCCTCACCTCTTCTCATTTAGACCCTTCCCCTCATCAGAATATCTCTAGTCCTCATTCTTTTTACCAGCTCACCATTCTGTCCTTCTTTGCCTTTGGCTTTCTCATATACTGTTGTCCCTCTCACTCTTGGCTGATCAATCCTCCACCCTGCCATCACTTAAATCACTTTGGAAGTCAGCCTCCTTCACAAAAACTTTCCTAAGTTACTGGAAGAGAAGGAAAAACTTAAACTAATGTATTTTCCATGATTAACAAACATTGAACACAACTGCATTCATGTTCTGTAAACACTTTTTTATGTACCCGTCTGATGTTTGTACATATTTATGTGTGTTCATTCTGTGACTGTTGACTTTAAATCACAAACATCCAGAGAGGAGTAATTTCTCTATATCGTATACAATAGAACATGTTTCCTATAGAATCATTTAATATTTTTTTTAATATGAAGGTTTTAAATTTACCCAGATCTTCAATGGTAACTTCAAAAACTGAAAATCACTAACTAACCATCATCACTTCCATTTTGATGACTACTGAACAATCTCAGCTTTCACTGTTTTTGGCTCTCTTTTCCCTTGATAATATCCATTAATAAAAATAACCCACCAGATGTCAATGTCATTCTAGCAGAACAAAGAGTAGCATGAAGAATGCAGACAAAGAAGCCTGGTTTTTTACCCTGCCCCTGTTTTTATTTATATTTTTAATTATTTAATTTCTTCAACATCTGTGCCAAGGTAAAGTAAAGATACAGTTTTGCCTCCACTGTGCAGATGGAATCATGGCAGTCACATTTTCATGACTCTTCTGAGAAAAAAGGGCAATTTTTTAAAAAATAAGGTAGACAGCTATTTGTACTCCTACATTACTTAGCACTATGAAGTTAAAAAATTAAATTTTACAAAGAAGCGTCATTGAGAAAGAATTATGAAGTTGATTAACATATATGCTATGCATAAATCACTAGAATTTCAACATTGGCATTCACCATTGAGTAGGTTAGAGTATTGCTAGATGTGTGATTATTTAGGCAGACTGACAGCATTATTCAACAAGAGTCTAAAAGAAAACAGATGTCCAATATATAATCTGACTACCTCTTGGGCCTCCTCTACCATCTCTAACACAATTCTTCATTTTAACCGAGAATGATAGGAGTCAAATTAAATTAACTTAAGACTGAGGTTTTTAGATTTGGACAAGGGTAGTGAAAGGGAGACTGGAGGAGCTAAAAAAAAAAAAAAAAAGAGCAACACTGGCCAAGTGGTGTGGTGAAAAGCTTCTGAGCATTAGTAGGGGCAAAGGGCATACATAATGAGTTCTTTTTGGAGAAGGCAGTTAGTGTTAACCAAACAGCAACTAAGAGCAGAAGGTTAGAGGAGATCTGAAGCTCTTAAACAGATAAAGTAAACAGCATTGGATATAAACCATTTCTACATTATAAAAATCTCAGGCAAGTTCTACTTTGAAAGAGACAATATTGCAAAAACTGAGACTATAAACTAACCTTAATCCAACTGATCTTTAACAACCAATGTCAATTGTTTTACAACGTACAAGACACTCTTATTTGCCCTAATCTAAAATAGATTCCTATCTAATATGTCACTGTGGCCTTACAGAACCCACACCATTCTAAAAAGTCAATTAAAAAAAAACTCCATCTAGTAAAAAAGAATTTTGAGTTTAAAGTCAAACCCCAATTTTGTACACTTTAATAACCATTTCATAAACCTGAAATCTGACCATTTTGATTTACTGTAAGACAGACTCTACAAGTACAAGAAATGGTGTCCCAAAAATGTAATAAGTAAAGGAATCACAGACATTATCCCAGGGCTATGGAACTATAGCAACAACTTTGTTCTGTGACTGAAGAATCCAGTGAGGAGTGACGGCAATTCCTCTAATTGTGTCTTTACCCTTCCATCCATACCTCAAAGGCATTTTTTAATTTAAAGTAAACAAAAAGTGAAAGTAATCCTTAGAGATTCCCTGCAGTCCCCAGATAATATTGTAACTCAGTTTCTGCTTCAATATCCGATTAGCTCCAAACAAGGAAAGACAGCTAAAGTCATTTCCAAGGGCATCAAGAGATGCCATAGGATAAGCTTTTAGAGTTAAGCTCCTTGCAACAATCCATACCACAAAAATAGGTCCAACTAGATCAAGAAAGAAGACTAAAAGAGAAAGAAGAGCCTTTTCTTCTGTAAGTCTCACAACCACTGTGATTCTTTAAGCAGAAAGGTCACTCTAGAAGCTTTGTCTTATAGCATTTCTCCAGATTAGTGACTAGGGCTCTTCCCATGGTTCACTTCTGGCAAGGACAAATAAGTAAATGAGACAAAGCAAATGACTCAGCAAACTTTTTATAATAGGTATTCCCAGAGAACGCCAGCCTGGAGGAGGTCAACCAAGGAAGAATTCATATCCAAATGCCAGCTAAGATATAACTTACTCAGTGCTCTCACCTATACAAACCTTTCCCTTTCCTCTGTAAGATGCTGGGGTGGCTCAGACCTTGCTTAGTGATTAGTAAGACTCCATCTGCTGCAGCTACTGGTTCTGCCTCCAAGTGGGCTGCGTTGTTACCAGAATCAACTTCTCCTGTTTAAACCTGTCATGTCTCAGCAGGTTGCTACTACCAATTATTATTACCACATCTATGGCCCTACACAAGATGAGGCTCATGACATCCCTGGAGGGTATGTGGCTGTCCTTTCCACATTGGTAATGAAAATTTAATCCCTCCTGGACCCTGACTGCATTCTTTTCTACCTTTTGTTCCAAAGAATACTTGAAAGTACCATGGACTGCCAAAAGAACTAACAAATCTGTCCTGGAAGAAGTGCAGCCATAATGTTCCTTGGAAGCAAGAATGGCCAGACTTTGCCTCACCTACTTTAGTCATGTTGTCAGAAGGGACCACCCCCTGGAGAAGGATATCATGCTTGGCAATGTGGAGGGTCAACAAAAAAGGGGAAGGTCCTCAACAAGATGGATTAGCACAGTGGCTACAACAATGGGCTCAGGTATTGCAGGGATTGTGAGCCTGGCGCAAGAGCAGGCAGTGTTTCGTTCTGTTGTACATAGGGTCGCTATGAGTCAGAGTCGACTCAACTGCACCTAACAATAACAACACAACAATCCAGGGTAGTTCCAAGTGAGGCACTCTGCTTATATACCACAAAGGGAAAGCTATTCTTGAGTCACTCTGGGTAATTGAAGAGAAAAAGGAAAAATCTAGTGTAGTCCATGCAAAGTGGACCCTGTTCTAGAAAATGACTCTAGAGGAAATATTTCCATAATATGTATTATCTGTTGGAACTATGTAGCCTGTTTGGAGATTTGTAAGCTTATCACTTCAGAAAGTACATACTTCTTTCAAATTTTGAGTAAGTCACATGATAGCCCCTGGTTTACAGTTGTATGGATCAACTAGGGAAAACTGAAAGAGAGAGAACACAGCTTCTGTTATGCAACTTTCCATTAATTAGAACTGCAAAGCAGCACAGGGGACACAGATTTATAGATGTACTTACAACCCTGACTCAAATAAGGCAAAAACCAGTGTGGCATAAACTAACTGGTGTTAACATTGAAAAGTTATTTCTATTCTAGTAACTTTACAGTAATATCATTAAGAGAAAAATAAAAAAAGTAAGGATTTCTTTGACACAGATGACCTCTACTGACCAAAGGATGAATCAAAGCCAGATTTTCAAAAGAAAGACTGGGCAATCTACTTCCATAGTGATAGTGTCTCAGAAACCCAAGGAGGGGTTGCTATGAGTCAGAACCAACTCAACAGCAGTGAGTTGTTTTTTTTCTTTTTTTTCCAGTAGTCTAAACACATTACCTCTTAATCAAAAAGATTTCTGGTCAAAAATCACCTATATGAGACCGAACAGTCAACATTGTTGTTGTTGTTGTTCTTACGGCCATGGCGTTGGCTCCGACTCACAGTGACCCTATGTACAACAGAACAAAACACTTCCTGGTCCTGTGCCAGCCTTGTAATTCTTGCTATACCTGAGCCCACTGTTGCAGCCACTGTGTCAATCCATCTCATTGAGGGCCTTCCCCTTTTTCATTGACCCTCCATTTTACCAAGCATGATATCCTTCTCTAGGGAATGGTCCCTCCTGACAACATGACCAAAGTAGGTGAGACGAAGTCTGGCCATTCTTGCTTCCAACAAGCATTCTGGCTGCACTTCTTCCAGGACAGATTTGTTAGTTCTTTTGGCAGTCCATGGTACTTTCAGTATTCTTCATCAACACCACAACTCAAAAGCATCAACTCTTCTTCCATCTTCCTTATTCATTGTCCAGCTCTCACATGCACAGGAGGCTACTGAAAAACCATGGCTTGGGTAAGCCACACCTTAGTCTTCAAAGAGACATCTTTGCTCTTCAGTATTTTAAAGAGGTCTTTTGCAGTAAATTTGCCCAATGCAATATGTCATGTGATGTCTTGACTTCTGCTTGCATTGGTGTTGCCTGTGGAACCAAGTAATATGAAATCTTTGACAACTTCAATCTTTTCTCCATGTATCGTGATGCTGCTTATTGGTCTAGTTGTCAGGATTTTTGTTTTCTTTATGCTGAGATAATCCATACTGCAGACTGTAGTCTTTAATCTTCATCAGTAAGTGCTTCAAGTCATCCTCAATTTCAGTAAGCAAAGTTGTGTTGTCTTCTTATCGCAGGTTGTTAATGAGTCTTTCTCCAATCCCTAACTCCATGTTCTTCTTCATACAGTTCAGCTTCTCAATTATTTGCCCAGTATATAGATTGAATAAGTATGGTGAAAGAATACAACCCTGACACACTCCCTTCCTCATTTTAAACCATGCAGTATCCCCTTGTTCTGTCGACAGTGTCCTGGTCTATGCACAGGTTCCTCATGAGCACAATGAAGTGTTCTGGAATTCCCATTCTTCTCAGTATTATCCATAATTTGTTATGATCCACACAATCAAATGCTTTTTGCATAGTCAATAAAACACAAGTAAACATCTATCTGGTATTCTTTGCTCTCAGCCAAGGCTCATCTGACATTAGCAATGATAGCCCTCATTCAATGTCCTCTACTAAATTGAGCTTGCATTTCTGGAAGTTCTCTGTCAATATACAGTCAATAGTTACTTAAAACAGAGATGAGAATGTAAAAGGGTAGGGAAACTACATTAATGAAATATGAACAGCCAGAATGGGAATAATGAAGGTGTTCATGCATTGTGAAGAATTTAACCAATGCTACTGAACAACTTGGGAGCTCTGGTAGCATAGTGTCTAAGGCACTTGACTGCTAACCAGAAGGCTGGCAGTTCAAACCCACCAGCCACTCCTTGGAAGGAAGATGGGGCAATCTACATCTGTAGTGATACAACAACAACAACAACTGAACAACTTGTTTATAAATTGTTGAATGAGAACCTAAAATTCTGTGTAAACCTTCACTGAAATATGATAAAATATTATTTTTAAAAACATTGGTCAACCCCTCAATCATTATTCATAAACTTATTGCATTGCCTAGACGGTGCTACCCACTTTGATTCAAATGAATTATCAAAAAGTAAAAAAAAAAAAATCCTTAAAACTACTTAATAAAAAAAATTTTTTTAGAGAGAAATTAACAACAAAAATAAAAAGAACAAGTTGTTGTTGTTGTTATGTGCCATCGAGTCGGACCTGACTCATAGTGACCCCTCCTTGGATTTCTGAGGCAGTATCAACACGGAAGTAAATTGCCCAACCTTCCTTCCGAAGAGTGGCTGGTGGGTTTGAACCACCAGCCTTCTGGTTAGCAGTCAAGTGCCTTAGGTACTATGCTACCAGAGCTCCTAAAAAGAACAAGAGAACTTCTAAATAGAAAGCTGGTAATGTAAAAATGATAATAAGAATCTTGGAAAAAGAAACCTGTGTAAAATTCAACTATATAGTCACATACACACACAATTGGTAACTCTGGTCATATCACACATATACATTAAAGTTGAAGAAAACAGTTTACAAAAAGTTAGAGAAAAATCAAATATGAGATAATGGCCACACAGTTAAATTAAAAAAAAAAAAATGCTAGAAGGCCAAATCTAGATGCAACAATTGGTCTCTCCTCATCCTAAGCAGAGAAGAATGAAGAAAACTAAAGACACATGAAAACAAAGGACTGTGGGCCATGTGAACCTCAGCCTATATGACCATGAGACCAGAAGAAGTAGGTGGTTCCCAGCTACTACTGTTAACCACTTGGAAAGGGATCAGTGTAGGAGACCTGGATAGAGAAGAACAGTGTGCAATAAAACTCAAAATCATAAATAAGACCAGGCTTACTAATCTGATAGAGCCTGGTGAAATCTTCGAGAACATGGCCCTTAGTTAGCCTTTAGGCCTGGAATTGAACTCATTCCCATGGCTTCCAGTCAAACAACAGACAGGTGGCATACAGGGTGAACATCTGCACCAGGTAGATATACTCCTTAGAACAATTAACCAAGGGAGAACAATAACACTCACTGCCATCGACAGATCCAACTCATAGCGACCCCTCCTTGGGTTTCCGAGGCAGTATCACTATGGAGGTAGATCGCCCAACCTTCCTTCCGAGGAGTGGCTGGTGGGTTTAGAATGCCAGCTTTCTGGTTAGCAATGCCTCAGGCATTCAATACACCACCAAAGCTCCATGGGAGAACAGAAGGGCAGGATTTGCATAGAGAGATAATTCAGGGGGCAGGAATGCATAGGAAAGAAGGACACAGGGAAGAGGGAACTACAGGGAGGAAGTAGAAAGAGAGCTGTTACATTGTGGGGACTGCAGTCAATGGCATGAAACAAAATGTGTATGAACTGCTGTGTGGAAAAACGAATTTGCTCTATAAACTTTCACCCAAATCGCAATAAAAATGTTTAAAAAATAAAAGGAAAGAAAAATCCTAGAAGGTCAAAAAATATCAATATTTTAACCACACAATCACTAAAAGAAGAAGAAGGAAAGGGAGAAACCTCTAAGCCAATGTGGACAGTCAAGAAACAATCTGGCATGTTGAGGGCCTAACTGTAAAAGGATGTGTTCAAAAGATGGAACAATCAAATGGCCAGTGTGACATATACAAAAGGTTGCATATGCTTTTAAGAAGATTGTCTAGAAAGTGAAGACTCAAAATAAATTAAAGTTCATGAAAAACATGGAGGCAAATAATAAGGACTCTTGTTAGACAGTAGGGAGAATCAGGGCGGAAAGGGTCACTACGTGAGACAGAGTAAAAAGAGCACTCAGTTTCTGTTCTCTCTCTCTAGCCAGAGTGAAATTCAAATAGAAAAATCTTAATTAGAAAGAAATAAACCAAATGAAAGAAATAAAGCTCATACTTAGTAAGGAACCACTTAACTAAATTCATTCATGGTGCTCAATAGAGCACTTCATATGTCCCAGGTTCTGTCTCAGGCACTGGGCACATAATGGGGAACAAAGCAGATAAAATCTTTGCTTTCATGGAACTTATATCCTAGTAGAGCAGACAGACAATGAATTAATAAATGTAGAATATAATGTTAGAGGGTGAAAATATTTTAAAGGAAAATAAAGCAGAGTAAGAAGCTGCTGTTGTTGTTTTTATGTGCCGTTGATTTGGATCCGACTCATAGTGACCCTCCTTGGGTTTCTGAGGCAGTATCACTACGGAAGTAGATTGCCCCATCTTCCTTCTGAGGAGTGGCTGGTGGGTTTGAACTGCCAGCCTTCTGGTTAGCAGTCAAGTGCCTTAGGCAATACGCTACCAGAGCTCCCAGATAAGAGGTTAGAGAGGTTCTATTTTTGGTAATCAGTGAAAACTTTTCTAAGAAGGCATTTAAGCAGAGACTTGAAGGAAATGAAGGAGCAAGTCATGTCATTTTGGGAAAGGCCCTGCAAGTTAAGGCATCAGCAGTGCAAAGGCCCTGAATTGATTGGCAAGATACCTAAGTTTAAGAAACATCAAGAAGGCTCCTGTGGCTGCAATGCAGGGAAAAAGGGAAAAAGCAACAAGAAATGAGGATGGAAAGGTGACCAGAAACTAAAACATGGAGGGCCCCATAGACTTTTAAATAGTGAGTGAGATGGAAAAATCTTTGGAGGGTTAGAAGAGATATATGATCTGACTCATACTTTGAAAGCATTACTCTGGCTACTGTGTGGAAAAGAGACTACTGAGGAAAAAGCATAGGCCAGTTAGAAGACTACTGCAATTCCAGGAATGGGATAATGGTGGCTAAATGAGTTTGAGACCCCAAAAACCACATCTCAGAGGACTGAAAAAATATACTGATGTGTTCTTCGCTCAACCACTCAATAATTTTTTTCACAACTTAAAAAAAACAAGAGTGGTGCCAGAAAACTTGAGATAAATGTTTCCCCAGATTTCACAAATGGAGGAGAGGAAAGACAGATTCCTGAAACTAGGAGTCAAAACAAGCCTACTATGAACAAAACAAACCCAACTGGTTCTATTCCTTCTCAGAAAGCATCAAGTCTTTCTAATTATTTTTCTTATTTCTTTCCACTCCTTATTCCTATGCATACAAATAGGTAATTGTAATATAGGCACATTTTTATTACCTAATTGTTTTAATTTTCACTGTACCGTAAGCCTTTCTCTGTGCTATGAATCTGGCATAATTTTTTAAATAATTGCAAATGAAAAGGAACAATGCAGAAAATTTGTAGATGAGGCATAAAATGTTCAGCATATTGCTGTTTAATTCCTGAACTGTATTCATATTATTATTTTAAATATTACTACGATACAGGTAAGATTTGGATGGCAACAAGTCATGGTAGGAGAATTACAAAATTTGATAAGAATATTTCTTATCAAATGTAAATATATTTTATCTAAAACAGAATATCAGAAACCCAAGAATCCTTTTAGAAAGATGTTTAGAGTGAATATTTTTATTCTATAAAGAATAAAACAATATATTTATACAAAATAACTTTATTTATTCCATATAAATATATACAGAATAAAATAAATAGTTATTTTACTCTGTATCTAGAAAAATAAAGCATCTTTCTAGAACTTCATTCTGTAAGTTCTAGAAAAAAGCTTTATTTTTGTAGGTATAGAAATAGCAAACTGGTTATGACAAAAATAATAAGGATAGAAAAAAATATTTATTTGTATCTTGTTGGTGTTTTTTACTTTTGGTCATATTAATTCATCATAGTCTTCAAAGAGCAAAACTCTTCATTACCTTCCAGTGTTTAAAAAATGCATCACATCTTCTAAATTTCCTTAGGCCGGTCAGTTTGCATCAAACCAAAACCAAATTCACTGTCGTTTAGTCGATCCCGACTCACAGTGACCCCTCCTTGGGTTTCTGAGGCAATATCTCTAAGGAAATAGATTGTCCAATCTTCCTTCCGAGAAGTGGCTGATGGGTTTGAACCACCAACCTTCTGGTCAGCAGTCAAATGCCTGAAGCAATACACCATCAGAGCTCCCTCGTTTGCAGTTTGCATTAGAATCTTAAATACATAGTGTCCTCTTTTTCCTTATAGGGTAATAGATGCCATTATATTTTAGTTTTACAATTTTATGGTTCGAGCAACTACACAAATCAGCACTAGTTGAGGGCCTAAAAGAAATTATGTAAAACTGAAAAACAAAGTAAGTAGAAGAGACTTCTAATTAAGATGGCCCTGTGAGTCCACACTTTGAAGTCAAACCCCTACCCCCATCCCAACTCACTCCTGCACTGCTTACAGAGCATGACATAAAAAAATATGAAAACGAAAAAAAGCTCCTGTATCAGTCTAGGTTCAGTCACAGGTAAAAGAAACTTCTCTAGTATTTTAGCAAAAGACACTCAACACTTGGATGCTAACAAAATAATTAGAAGGGTGCAGGAAGAGCAGTCTTTATGCTAAACCTGAGAATGAATCTCAGAAACCACACAGAATTGGCCTGCCAAGGGAACTGTCACCTCTGCCGCCATCAGACAGCTAAGGAAATAGGAAGGTAATGCCAACTGCGGGCTACAGGATCACATCACCTTAACGACAGTCCAGGAATTAGGCAGCCACCAATGCAATTGTTGGTTCTAAAATGCATTGCCTTAGCTTCAGTTAGGGGTCAGGAAGTTGCTGCCAAAATTGTTGGCTCCAGCAAGCACAGAGCAAGGCTGGAACATGAGGATCAGAAACTGCTGCAATCTCCAAGCCACATCTCTACTGCAGGATCTGCACCAGCAAAATGGATTCCATGTGTACTACCACTCTCTTCCCACTGAACTCAGTGGGAATTCTGAATTCAAGTCTCAGAGAAGTACATATGATTAGCCTTGTCTGGAGCAAAGAAGAATGAAGAAAACCAACATGGAAACTATCAGTCCAAGGGACTAGTGGACCATACAAACCTCAGCCTACATGACCATGAGACAAGAAGAATTAGATAGTGCCTGGCTATCACTGTCCACTCAGAAAGAGATCACTGCACCAGATCCTGGATGTTGTTGTTGTTATGTGCTGTCAAGTCGGACCCGACTCATAGCAACCCCTCCTTGGGTTTCCGAGGCAGTATCACTATGGAAGTAGATTCCCCAACTTTCCTTCCAAGGAGTGGCTGGTGGGCTTGAACCGCCAGCCTTCTGGTTAGCAGTCAAGTGCCTTAGGCACTACGCTACCAGAGATCCTGGATAGAGTGGGAGAAAAGTGTAAAACAAAACTTAAAATCCTAAAAAAAGACCAGACTTACTGGTCTAATAGAGATTGGTGAAACCTCTGACACTATGGCCCCTAGTCACCCTTCAGGCCTAGAACTGAACTCACTTTCATGGCTTCCAGCTAAAAAAACAGAGGCATATAAGGTGAATACTACACCAGGTAGGTACACTCCTTAGAACAATCAACCATGAGAGATCCAGAAGGGCAGTATTCGCACAGGGAGACAGCTCAAAGGACAGGAATGCATAGGAAAGAAGGACACAGGAAAAACTGACTACAGGGAGGAAGTGGGACAAGAGCTGTTACATCATGGGGATTGCAATCAATGTCATGAAACAAAATGTATAAGAACTATTGTATGAAACATGAATTTGCTCTGTAAACTTTCACTCAAATCACAATTTAAAGGAAAAAAAAGAACATATGATCAGGAATCTGAATCTATGATCAGGAATCCGAATCATCTTAGAAACCATAGATGGAAGGAACTGATGAAATGTAGTTTTTACTTTCCAGTCCCTGTAATACAGGAAGACATACCAGAAAAAAGTTGAAACAAATACCAAGTTAGCCCATCTACTATCTATGCCACAGCCATACCAAAAAGTATTATAATAAATTACATGAATTCTATTACAGCATTCAATTAATAGCAACAATTATTCCAAGAACTATAACTGGAACAGAAATACACAGCAGTGAGTGAGGCATACTGGGCTCCAAGTCTAGAAGCAGGCAAAGAGGGCCAGGAGTTGTGCCTCTGTAAGTCAGTAAGAATGAAGAGTGCCTCACTTAATGCAGAGGACTAGAGCCAGGCTCAGAGCTTAAAGCCAGGAATTGGGACAGGAATATAAAAATGAGTCTAAAAAAAATAGCTTTCATGAACCTATAAACCAAAGAGGCAAGAGGAGCGTGGACCTGAGCTAGTCCTCTGCTAGCTAAGTGGTTGAATATAAACTATCACCATTATCATGAAGGATCAGGAATCCGGGGTTACCTGGTGGAATCAGATGGAGACAAAACTACTAATAAGGGTAGGATAATATGAGACTGGTAACAACTCTCACTGAAATTAAGCTCCTAAACCAAAATCCCAAATGCATTAAGAAAATGAACATCACAATCACCAACAAAGTCAAGTACTGGGAGGTGAATACACTCAACATAAAATGAAAAAAGATAGATCAGTCTGAAAATGACTTTAAAATAAATATGTTTTAGATCCTCAAGAGAGCTAAAAGGAAGGAAAAACAGCCGTAAAATGTTGAGACTCACAGTGCAGTCTCAGTAACAATCAGAGTAAATACAAATAAATCCTAGACATGCAGTGAAACTGCAGAACATCAAAGATAAAGAGAAAATCATCAAGCTGGCAGAAAGAAAGATTATCTACCAAAAAAACAACAATGAGATTTACAGCAGACCCTTCATAAGCAATTATAAATGTCTTGAAGACAATGGAATGTTATGTTCAAAAATGTTAAGAGAAAAGAAATGGTAAGTTATCATTAAGAACGAGGGCAAAACAGAGACATTTTCAGACCTGCAATGACTAAGAGTTTTCTACTCACAAATTCGCACAGAAAAAAAAAAAAAAAAAAAACTGTTATATTATAGGTTGTACTGCAGAACAAAGAGCTCAGGTAAAGAAACAAGAAATGCTTATAGTCCTTCAAACTGAGAAAATGTATTTGTAAGTGTAGTTCATTGTTTTGTGATTAAAAGAAAAGTGGCAGCATGGATAAACCTTAAAAACATTACGCTTTGTGAAAAAAGCCAGTCACAAAGGACTACATATGGTATGACTATGAAATGAGCAGAACAGCCAAATCTATACAGACAGAAAGTATAATCTGTGAATTGCCTAAGCCTGGGAGGTGGGAAGGCAGGGGAGAGAGGTTGTTGTTATGTGCCGTCAAGTCGGACCCAACAAATAGCAACCCCTCATTGGGTTTCCAAGGCGGTATCACTACAGAAGTAGATTCCCTAACCTTCCTTCCAAGGAGTGGCTAGTGGGTTTGAACCGATAGTCTTCTGGTTACCAGTCAAGTGCCTTAGGCACTACGCTACCAGAGCTCCTAGGGGGAGAGAGAGCAGTGACTACTAATATGTATGGATTTCTTGAGGGGGTAGAAATATTATAAAATCTTTTGTGTTTGTTTGTACAATCTTATGAACATATTTAAAAACAAAACATGTAATTGGACACTGTACCAGATTTTTCCAGAGAAACAGAACCAGTAGGACATATAAATACATATGTTGTTGTTGTTGTTGTTGTTATGTGCTGTCGAGTCGGCCCCGACTCATAGAGACCCCTCCTTGGGTTTCCGAGGCAGTATCACTACGGAAGTAGGATTGCCCAACCTTCCTTCCGAGGAGTGGCTGGTGGGTTTGAACTGCCAGCCTTATAGTATAATAATATTATTATATTATAGCTTATAACTATAAAACAAAGAGAGCTCTGATGGTATAGTGCCTAAGGCATCTGACTGCTAACCAGAAGGTTGGTGGTTCAAATCCACCAGCCACTCTGCAGAAGGAAGATTGGGCGATCTATTAGGAGCTCTGGTGGTGTAGTACCTAAGGCATTTGACTGCTAACCAGAAGGCTGGCAGTTCAAAAACACCAGCCACTCCTCAGAAGGAAGATTGGGTAATCTACTTCCATAGAGATATGCCTTGGAAACCCAAGGAGGGGTTGCTATGAATTGGATCCCACTCGATAGCAGTGAGTTTGGTTTGTTTTTTTATTATAACTATAAGCCAATTCCTCGAAATAAATATACACATATTGCCAGCTCCCACAATTCTAAGACAAGGGAAAAAAAAATCCATTCCCACAAGTCAATTCCAACTCACAGAAACCCTATAGGACAAAGTAGAACTGCCATAGGGCTTCCAAGGCTGTAAATCTTTATGGAAGCAGACTGTCACATCTTTCTCCCAAAGAGCAGTTGGTGGGTTGAAACTGCCAACCTTCTGGTTAGCAGCCAAGTGCTTATACACTGCACCAGCAGGGCTCCTTAATTCTGTCAATTCCCTAAAATAAGATCCTGATAATAAACCAGCTAATGATAGTACAAGAAAATTAAAGTCATTCTCGTTTACGCATATATATTGGTATTTTTACCATTTAGTTCTTTGAATCTAACAGTTCCCTAAATGACCAAATTAGGGTTATCCCAAGGAATGCAAGGTGGGTTCAACATTAGAAAAATCAGTGTAATTCACCAAAATAGCAGGTAAAAGGAAACACAAAGCCACACATAAAATCATTTCAATGAAAAAAAAAACAAGAAACTCACGTATTATCAGTCATAACAAACATTAATCTATGGGTGGATACACAGGTAGACAGTCAAAATTATCAAGTATGGATAGGCAAAAAAGGAATACTCATGACCATATATAAGTTTGGCAGACAGTATTTCTACATACATATTTGTATCTGCTATAAGAATGTCCCTGTAAACTATGTCATAGGGGACATCAAGCTCAAATGGCATAACATACTACACAAAAACAGTGTTCCATTTCCTACTTTGGCAAGTAGCGATTGGGATCTTAAAAGCTTGCAAGCAAAAAAACCCAACAAAGCATTGACCCATGGGAGAGGGGTTACATAACATAAAATCTGCCATTTGAAAGTGGAAAAAAAAAAGTTTGCAAGCAGTCATCCAGATGCAACAATGGGTCTCTCCTTATCCAGAGCAAAGAATGAAGAAAACCAAAGATGGACGGAAACAATTAATACAAGGGACTGGGACACCATGCTGTCCTCAGCCTATATGAGTATGAGACCAGAAGAACTAGATGGTGCCCAGCTACCACTGTCAACCACTTGGAGGGGGATCAATGTAGGAGAGTCTAGATAGAGTGGGACAACAAAATGGAACAAAACTCAAAGAGGTTGTTGTTATGTGCTGTCGAGTCGGCCCCGACTCATAGAGACC
>NW_006921613.1:16461226-16467621 GCF_000298275.1 Orycteropus afer afer | reverse complement strand
AAAAAAAAAAAAAAAGTGGGGGTGGGGGGACCAGGTTTGCTGGTCTGATAGAGCCTATAGAGCCTGGTAGAACCCCTGAGACCATGGCTGCTAGCTGCCCTACGGGTCTGGAACTAAACCCACTCCTGTGGCCTCCAGCCAAACAAAAGTCAGGCATATCAGCTGAACATTTACATTAGGTAGACACACTCCTTGGAGAGATCAATCATGGGAAAAGAAAATGACTGTGTATGTAAAGGGGGCAAGAGTGCACAGGAGGGAAGGACACAAGGAAGAGGTAACTATGGGGAGGAAGTGGGAAGATAGCTGTTCAATTGTGGGAAACTGCAGTCAATGTCATGAGACAAAGTGTATGTGAACTGCTGTATGGAGAATGAATTTGCTCCGTAAAGTTTCACCCAAATCACAATAAAAATTAAAAAAAAAAAGAAGAAGAAGAATGTCCCTATATATAATAGAGCTAACAGGGGGAAAGTTATAACTTCTTAA
This sequence comes from Orycteropus afer afer, assembly GCF_000298275.1. Taxonomy (NCBI): domain Eukaryota; kingdom Metazoa; phylum Chordata; class Mammalia; order Tubulidentata; family Orycteropodidae; genus Orycteropus; species Orycteropus afer. The sequence continues at coordinate 16,467,132 of NW_006921613.1, read as the reverse complement.
CCACAACCAAACACCTTCCTTGAGGGAGTAAGTCACTGGCCCCAAGGGATCAGGACCATGGTCGCAAGGAACATCAAGCTATAGTGGCATAACATACTACACAAAAACATTGTTCTATATCCTACTTTGGTAAGTAGCGACTAGGGTCTTAAAAGTTTGCAACCAGTCATCTAAGATGCAACAATTGGTCTCTCCTTATCCAGAGCAAAGAAGAATGAATAAAATAAAAAATATGTGGAAACAATTAGTCCAAGGGACTAGTGGACTAGTGCAAACCTCAGCCTACATGACCCTGAGACCAGAAGAACTAGATGATGACTGGCTACCACCACTAACTGCTCAGAAAGCGATCAAAATAGGAGATTTTGGATAGAGTGGGAACAAAATATGGACCAAAACTTAAAATCATAAAAAAAGACCAGATTTGCTGGTCTGACAGAAACTGGTGAAACCCCTGAGACCATGGCCCCTGGTTACCCTTCAGGCCTGGAATTCAACTTACTTCCATGGCTTCCAGCCAAACAACAGACAAGCCTACAAGGTGAATGATTATACCAGGTAGGTATACTCCTTACAACAATCAACCATGGGAAATCAGAAGGGCAAAAATTGCACAGGGAGATAACTCGGAAGGCAGGAATGCACAGGAAAGAAGGGCACACAGAAAAGGTAACCACAGGGAAGTGGGAAGAGAGCTGTCACACTGTGGGGAATGTAATCAATGTAAAGAAGCAAAATGTGTAAGAACTGTTGAATGGAAATGAATTTACTCTGTAAACTTTCACCCAAATCACAATATAAATAAATAAATAATTGACAGGGTTCTTATTTGCTAATGATAATCAATTAAAAATGTAATTTAAAAAAAAATCAACCAATTACAATAGCAATAAACACTACAGGGTAACTGGAAATAAATTCAACAAAACATGTAGAAGACTCGGCCAGAGAAAATTGTAAAACTGTATTAAAGGACTAAAAGAAGAACTAAATAAATGGATAAATATACCATGTTCATAAACAAGAATACTTGGTGGAGCAACTATATCTATTCTACTGAAAGTATGCTGTAAAAACCAACACAATTCCAGCAAAAATCCTACAGAGAATTTTTATAGAACTTGACAAAGATAATTCTAAAATTCACATGAATGAATAAAAGGCTAGGAATAGCCGACACAATTTTAAATAAAATAGTAAAAGAGTTTAAATACTGTGATACTATCCCACATAGATGAATGGACTAATGGAACAGAATAGAGAATCCAGAGTAAGCCCAATGCACAGACAAAAAACTGATATGGGACAATGGTGGCATTCCAAATCATAGGGGGGAAATGGATTATTTAATAAGTTACTGAGATAATTGGCTAGGCACATGGGAAAGTTAGATTTCTATCATATAGCAAAATAAAATTAATGAGAAAAAAATAATACCACGAATTTGAAAAGCAAACTGTAGAACTTTCCAAAGGAATTATAACACTGTGGTTCCTCTGACTCCTCCTTACTTGATATAGTTCCTAAGCTCTAAACAATCCCAGTATTCTCCTCAAGGGAACCCTGTACTCAGAACTAAATTCTCCTTGTAATTTGAATGCTGCAGAGTAGGAGTATCACTTTCTCTGTCCTTGCTATTAGACTTCTGGTAACACAGCCTACTAAGGCCACACTAGCTTTTTTGTCATTGTTAACCACAAACCAACACCAAGGCACACTACACTCACCATCTATTAAACCCATACCTCATTTTCACATCTGCTGCACTTAAACCAAGTCTCTCACAACCTGGGATCATTTGTATAGGGTGTTTTATTACCCCAAGTACAAAGCTTTAGTCTTACCTCTATTGAATGCTATTAAAGTAAGCTTGTTGTTCTTGTCTGTAGTGAACCTTTCTGTATCTCCTTATGTCATCAAATGAATTCATTATCATAGTGTGAGTGACACTATGTCATTCACAAAGATCAACAAAGCATATCTCCTATAGAATACTTCATCCAAAGAACTGATAAAAAATTGATCATGTAGTTATGAGCATGGTAGCAGAAAATTTCCATTAGTACTAATCCACTTAACTATATTAGCAATTAGTTCATATTTCTCCATCTGACCATGAAAAATATTAAGAGATGGGATCAAATGTCCTGTTGAGGCTCTGGCTAAGCTCTGCTTATTACATTTCCATTACCTGCCAATCTAATAAACTTTCAAAGGGTGAAGTGAGATCAATCTGACATAATTTGGTTTTAGTGAACCCATGGCAACACCAAATAACTTCTACTTCTCTTAGATCCTCACAAACCACTTACTAATATTTTATAAGTATATTCATGAGAAATTAGCATAAATTATAGGAGAAACTAAATTACGGAGACCCTAAACATGTATAATATACCTAATTACTATAGTCTCTATAGGGATCATATTATTGTTGTTGTTATGTGCCGTCACAAGTCAGATCCAACTCATAGCGACCCCTCCTTGGGTTTCCGAGGAGGTATCACTACGGAAGTAGATTGCCCAACCTTCCTTCCGAGGAGTGGCTGGTGGGTTTGAACTGCCAGCCTTCTGGTTAGCAGTCAAGTGCCTCAGGCACTATGCTACCTGAGCTCCTATAGGGATCATACAACTATGAAAACAAAGTTTATCTCCACAGAACATATATTTTCACAGATAATTTCTTTAAAACCTATCATTCAGGGGACAGAGCTGGTAACTGTGAAAAATGGAGCCGTTGGGGTAAAGGAGGAGTTTGGAGAGGGTGATAAGTGAAGAAGGATAACTGAGGTCATAAAAATTATTCTGATGATTTAAGTTAGGAGCAGACAGATTTGGAATACAACTGGGCAAATTCTGTCTTCTTCATCAAAAGTGGGCAAACTATGTGTTGCAAATCCAGACAGAGTTAGAAAACCCAGCTCCAAGAACACATAAGGTGGTGCACAAAGGGTATACCACACACAGTGCTCCTCAAGCACTGAAAGTAGAAATTAGAAAATATCCTGCCACCCTCACGCAGCTAGTTTTGAAACTTTTTCTCATTTGATCTTCCTGTTGAATTTACATGTGAGCACCTAACAGATTTTCTTCTATATAGCTCTCAATGTTCTATAAATACATTATTCATTCTGGGACTGAGAAACAGCTATGTATAAAGATACCCTATATACAGAGGTAAGGAGCTCTAGTGGTGCAGTGGTTAAGGTATTTGGCTGCTAACCAAAAGGTTGGTAGTTCAAACCCATCAGTTGCTTTGAGGGACGAAAGAAAAGGCAGTCTGCTTCTATGAGTCAGAATCGACTCAATGGCAGTAGGTTGATATACAGAAGTGGACACACAGAAAAACATTTTCACTGACCATAAAGAACCATAAACTACAATAAATATTTTGCTACTTAAAGCACCTTTTTGAACTTTCCATTAATAAGCAAGATATTACTAAATAACTTAACTGCAAAAACCAGCTCTGGAGACAAAGAAACACTACATTTCCAAACAAACTACACTAGAAGGATCTGAATGCATTACTGGATAGTAGATAATTTTATCTTTGCCTGAAGCTCTTTTTCTTGATTGTTAATGAGAAATGGAACTATGGAACTCTAAATTCTGAAAACTGTAGAGCCTATCCATGTCTAACTCAATAGGCATTAATATGCAAATTTATTTATTTAGTCTGCTCCTCTGCAGCCATTTCCTTTCTACCAGGAAAGGAGCTGACTGATGTACATGTTGACTGACATTAGAGATATCAGTAGAAACTGTGAGCTGGAGGATAATACAGAAGTCACCCAATGCAATCGTCTAAACTTTACAGAGAAAACAGTCCCAAACACCTTAAAAGTTCAAAGTCTCATTGTTAGTTGCAAATCTGGAACTAGAACCTAGGTCTTGAGGTCCAACTATCACAATTATAATCTCTGCTCTACAAGGTCTCTTTCTTCTGACTAAAAATGAAAACAAAACCGTTTCCATCAAATCGATTCTACTCCTTGACAAATTCCACTTCCACTGACAAATTTTTCAGAAGTAGATCATCAGGCCTTCCTCTAAGGCACCTCTGGGTAAACCCTAACCTCCACTCTTTTGGTTAGCAGCCAAGCTCATGAACCATTGGCTCCACAGAGGGACTTTCTCTTCTGAATTGTTGCTGTTAGGTGATATAGAGTCATCACTGACTCACAGCAACCCTATGCAGAACAGAACAAAACACTGCCAAGTCCTGCACCAGCCTCACAATCCTTGCTATGCTTGAGGCCATAGCTCTTTTGAGTAGGACTCCTTATTTTTCATCTTGCTCAAGCATCACTGGCCAGCACTAGACACGGTGCTAACATTTCAAAAAAATCTCATACCTCTAGGAAGTGCAGAATACATCAAGCTTCTATGAGCATAGTATTTTGGAACTGGAAGAGTCTTTGATACTATCTCTATTTATCCCTGCCCCTACACATGGTGTTAAAGGCTTTGCACAATATCACAATGTGAAGCGTAAAGTCAGAATTAAGTACTGGTGTCCTGATTCCCAGACCAGTATTCTTCACAGTTCATTAACAGAGCTTCTCTTCTCTTTCCTTCTCCTCCTTCTTCTTTTGTGTTTCTAGAGCATAACTTCTGCCTTAGAACAAAGATATTGTAAGTTGAGGGACAACTATAAAGTAGATATCATTTTTATAAATATTTCTTCATTTTTCAGGTAAAACTCCTCCGGAAAAAAGAAGTTGTAAATAAATAAAGCACACTGGGCCTCTGATTCCATCAGCCTGCAGGCTGACTGTTCCCTGTGTTATCTCTTATCCATTGGATAACAACTACATGTGGGATGATAGGAAGAGCAGAGACACAGGAGAGAAAAAAATGTTGGCAAGGAATCATTGAGCAGGAGAAGGAATGTGTCGAGGAGTCTCCACCCACTTCACTCATTAGAGTCTGAGTGACACAAGCACTTCAGCTACAGAATTTCTTGGGCCCAGAAGACTTTGTGATTCAGGGACCTAGAATCTGATCTGCAAAACTACTCTTTGCAGAGACATCTTGAACTAATTGGTTTCTGTCGACTAGCATGAACATTTAACCACCATTTAGAGCATTATTTCTATTCCAAATACATTTTCCCATAATAACTGACATTTGGATACTTCCATAATTCATAAATATGCAACTACTATCCTTAAAACATTCCATTCATTTCCTCTAAACAAAATCCCTCTGGAAAGGAGAACTTGCAACAGAGTGAGTCAAGTACAGATGACACAGAAACCACCTGAATTGTGAGAAGCATGAAGAAGGCTGTGCTTTTTCCTGACTGTGTCAGGATGCAAAGGAGGATGGTCTTTGGTGCACGGTTGGTATAGGGGGCAGGAGAGAAAAGGATCCTGGTGGGAAGCTGGACAGAACCCCATCATCACAGAGTTATTATTGAATTTGTCCTGATAAGATGTTCTGGAGGCAGAAAGCTCTTATTCTTTTCAGTTTACGAAGATTTAAAATAAAAATTTCTGGAGTAGAATCCCAGAGGGATACATATAAACTACAGCAGTCTATTTCTTTGTGTTTGCTGCTTTACTACTGATTCTGCTTGACAGACCTACCTATAAAGGCATCTTAGAAATATTTGTCTTGCGCTCCTAATGCTCCAGGCCATCAGAGAGCTGGCAAAGAACAAAGCTACACAGAGCTGAGCACAGCATATACTGTGGAACAAAGTGGGAATGGAAGATGATCATCTGTTTATCTGTTTAGTATGCTCATTAAGGGAGCTCTGGTAGCATAGTACCTAAGACACTTGACTGCTAACCAGAAGGCTGGTGGTTCAAACCCACCAGCCACTCCTGGAAAGGAAGGTTGGGCAATGAGATACCATCTTGCTCCAGCACTAGTAGCAAAGTTCAACAAGACAGAAA
>NW_006921613.1:16431398-16459096 GCF_000298275.1 Orycteropus afer afer | reverse complement strand
TTGAACCACCAGCCTTCTGGTTAGCAGTCAAGTGTCTTAGGTACTATGCTACCAGGGCTCCCAAGTATGTATTATTTTTCATTATTACATTTGTTTGAATAGTGCTTCATAAATGCATTGTCCGTACACCAGTAAAACTGCCACTACTATGTGAGAAGGAAGAGAATTTAGATCTTAGAATAGAATAAAGTTTGGCAGGAAAAATGTTAATGAAAACCTTTAGATGAAACATATACTTTAAAACAGACAATTTGGAAGTAAAATCCATTTCAGTGTAAAATTAATCTGAAAAGGATTCCAACTCTAAGAAACTCAACCTAAAAGTTGCTATTCAGAGCACAGAATTTGTTAGCATATTACTCACAGCTACAATTCTGATTGCACATTCGCAGTCCAATTATATTTAATAAGCAGCAGGAATGCATGGTTACCAAGGATAATTCTGCCAAACTGAATGAGAATCTTGAACTCAAGATTTAACACATGTAATTTACTGAGCACATTTGGCCACTGATAGAATATAATTGGTCCCTTGTCTTTCATTTTAATCATCTTTATTAGCAGAAAAACAGCCATACTGAAGGAGTTTACCATATGGAAACAGCAACTTAAAAGTTAATGCTCTACTACCTTATAGAAAATTAATACATAGTCTTGACTAGTGAGAATGGAATTGAATTTTCTCTTTGATGTAAACTTAAGTTGAATGAATTTTATCTTTTAATATAAATCAGAAAGTAAGTGTTAAAAATAGATCACTACAGTTCACAAGTTTTTTGGTTTTCCCTAATTCCTATATTACTTCTTTATCTCCTTGTGTGTTTGGTTACTTAGGGAACTAAAGCTTTTTCTATGGGATTAATTTGGTTTTTAATCCTACTCCATGGTATAAAACAGTATTTAGAATTTATAATCAGAGCACATTTATAAGATGCTTCTGAGTGGAAACTGCTTGGTATACAGCGCTAATTAAGTTTCAGTGAACTATGTTGGATGCAAAACAGATACCACTTTATGGATAAAACCTTTATTGTAACCACTAAATAATGTCTTTTATATCTGGCCTGCTAATTCATGCTCTGATGTATTATATCAAGTGCCTATATGAAACAACTTGTGGTAGTGAAGGTTGTATGTCAACAATGTGGCTGGGCAGCTGAATACAGTTATTCCCCATGATGAGATTAGTAATCAACTCCATGGTAGAATTTGCTGTGAGCAGCTGAGTAGCAGCCTTTGGGGTGTGGTCTGCTTCCAGTATACAAGTAGCAGCTTTGGGAAAGGTCTCTAGCTTTTTGGCACATCTGGATCCTCCATTTAGCTGAGTCTTCATCTAGTGGCCTACTGTGTTGCCTGTCAATCTTGGGATTATTCCTGGACTTGAATCAGTGGTCTGTTGTGTACCTGTTGGTCTTGGGATTGTGCCATTCTACTTGCCGGCCTTCAGTTAATCAGCATCAGCAGCCAGTAGGTGCCTGAGTTAGAGAAGCCTCCAGCTCCAGTGGGCCTATTATAAGGGGCAGAGCTGAGGCTCAAGGCTGAGAGGCTTTTACCCAGCCCCTAGCATTGGCACTTTGAATTTGGACTTCTAGCCTCCTAAACTAAAGAATAAGAAATAAGTATAAGAAACTAGAGAATAAATAAGAGAACAAACTCTTGTTTGTTAAAAGCCATCCATTTGTGGTATTTCTGTTATTGCAGCACATGAGAACCAAGACACAACTCTATCATTATCACAATTTTGAACGATAAAGAGTTCTGAATACTTTATAGAAAGACTCTAGAATTGAGACAGCTATCTCCTAATGAGTTTAAAAGGCTGTTTCTTGGATCTACTGAACTCTCAGAAAATCTTCACATGTTCTTTACCTTTGCAGGAAGAGATACTAACATATAGTAATGACTATAGTTTATTCAAAGGAGCTCTGGTGGCATAGTACCTAAAGCTAACCAGAAGGTTGGTGGTTCAAACCTGCCAGCCACTGAGCAGAAGGAAGATGGGGCAACCTACTTCCATAAAGATTTACTGCCTTGGAAACCCAATGAGGGTCGCTAGTGAGTTTGCTTTTTTTGGTTATAGTTCATTTAATTCTGAAATCCAAATTGAAAAATCTGTGAAATGTACATGGAATACTTAATACTTATCACTCTCTGCTTCTTGGCTCACCTCTTTTCTTCTCCATACATCACATTATTTTGAAGATCAAAAACAACTAGAAATCTTTCTCAAACTGTGTTCCTTGGAACATTGATATTCCACAAAAATGTATAATCAACAACAGAAATGTTAGCAATATTTATTTTGAATACTTAGATCTAAAAAAAAACACTAAACACAGTTATAGAATTCTTATTGTTAGATATAAATCTACCTTTAAAAATGATGCAAAACCCAAAAGAAAAACATGTTCACACAAAATCTTATGTAAGAATGTCGATAGGCACATTATTCATAATAGCTAAAAACTGTATACAACCCAAATGTCTATCAACTGATGAATGAATAAATAAAATATGGAACATCCACACAATGGAATATTAATTGAGAATAAAAAGGAACGACATTCTGATACATGCTAAAACACGAATGAAATCTTGAGAACACTGCAAAGGACCACATATTGTATTATATCATTTATTTGAAATCTCCAGTATAGGTAAATCTATAGAAACATAAAATAGATGATTAGTGGTTGCCTAGGGTTGGGGGAAAGGCGTCTGGTGGCATATTGGATAGGCATTTGGCTGTTAACCAGAAGGTCAGTGGTCTAAACCCACCAGCCACTCCGCAGAGGGAGGATAGGGCAAACTACTTCCATAGAAGATATACAGCCTCAGAAACCCAATGGGGTCGCCTGTGAGCCAGAATTGACTTGATGGCAGGAAATAGGGAAGTGATGGCTAAGGGAGTGTAGGGTTTCTTTCTGGGGTGAAGAAAATGTTCTAAAAGTAGATTTTGGTGATGGATGCATTAACCCTGTGAATATACAAAAAAACAAAACACTGAATTATACACTTAAAAGGGGTGAATTATAGGGTATATGAATTATATCTCAATAAAGCTACTTTTAAAAAAGAAAAATAAGCACTGGAACTGGCACTTCACTAAAAAAGTTATTTTAAAAAATCCCAATAAACATATGAAAAGATGCTCGAATTCATTAGGCATCAGAGAAATATAATTAGAAACCAAAATAAGATACTATTACACATCTATCAGAATAGCTCAAATTAAAAAGACATAATAATATGTATTGGTGAGACTGTGATGCAGTCTATATACACTGCTGATAAGAACAAAAATTGTACAGCCAGTTTGGAAAACTATTTGCTAGTATTTATTAAAGGTGAATATAAGTACACTGTATGACCTAACAATTCCACTCCTAGATATACATGCAACAGAAATGCACACATATGAACACCAAAAAGCATGTATAAGAAAGTCTATAGCAATATTATTTGTAATACCTTCAAATTAAAAACATCCTAAAAGTCCATATGGAATAAAATGAATTTAGAAACTGTGGTATATTTATGCAATGGAGTACCACATAAAGAAAATGAATATAGCTATAAATAACTACCTGGGTAAATTGCAGTAATATTATATTATGAAGAAAAATAGACACAAAAGATTATATTAAAAATAATTCAAAATGAGTAAAAGTAATCTGTGGTGATACAAATGAAGACAGTGATTATCTTAAGGTAGAAAAAGTAGGTGGTCACATAGCAGCTAAGTCACGAGGAAGGCTTCTGGTGTGTTGGTAATATTTTATTAATTGACCTGGGTGGTGGATGCATGAGTGTGTTTATTTTATGATAACTCATCTAGCTATATACTTATTATTTGTATTTTTCTTGTATACATATTATACTTGAGTAAAACACATTATTTTTAAAAACTAAAGAAATTGTGTACAATAGCAAAATACCTGGCTATGTCAAAAAAAAATCTGACCTGTAATTTACCCAGAGTATTGACTAACAGTTACACTGAACATGTATTATCAATCCAACAAATGCAGGTCTACATTATGAATCCTGCCATTTTATTTCAACATATATTTGTGATATTTTATTTATTATACTTTGAACATTTCTCACATGTAGTTGTTATCCACAGATCTATGGCTAGTTAGTAATCCATACATGACCCAAGCAAACAAAAAGTCAGAACCCTTAAATGCAAAAATAATCAGCACTTGATTTCTAAGAAATTGAAATTTTTACATTTTAAGATGTTCCATGGTCAATAAATGTGGGAAACCTTGATCCAGAATTATGCCCTCAATTTCAGAATATCCCTAAACCTGTATCCATGAGCACCAGCATCTATAGTCACCAAGGGTTACATTTTTTTATTCACGAATTCAATCCCTCCCCAAAATTGTTTTTCCTTTTTTTTCTTGTGAGTGATCATTGGCTAGATGAGATAGAAAGTGAAATAAAATACGCAGGAAGTTCTTCAGAGGAAAGGAGCAAAAAGAGAGTTGATGGTAATGATAAACAGCATAAACCCACTCCCATCAAGTTGATTCCAACTAATTGCAACCCCCACCGGGTTTCCAAGGATATAAATCTTTAAAGATGGCCTCATCTTCCTCTTGCAGAGCAACTGCTGGTTTGAACTGCTGACCTTCTGGTTATCAGCCAAATGTCTCACCCACTATACCACCAGAAACTCACTGCTGTTGAGCCAGATCTGACTCATAGTGACCCCCTCCTTGGGTTTCCAAGGTGTATCACTACAGAAATAGATTGCCCAATCTTCCTTAGTGGCTGGGGGTTTGAACTGCCAGCCTTCTGCTTAGCAGTCAAATGCCTTAGGCACTACACTATCAGAGTTCCCAGAGCTCCCGATAAACAGTATGGTATCACGAAAATAGGATCACTGAGGCACTGAGATAAAGATTAGAGCCTTAAGTGTACCGAAAAAAAAAAAAAAAGACTAAGGTTTAGTGTCAGTGTCCATTAACCAATCAACTATGAGCCCAACTGTGAAAAATCAAAATTAAAAAATGTATAAATAATTGTTTTTAACTGTAACTGGAGGTCATTAAGGATTGTGTTTTAAAAAGTAAGGTAGACATCAATGTTTTTAATAGCTTTTAGCACTCTAAACTTCCCTGAAAACATGTGATCTAATGTTTGATACTCACACATGTGATTTTATATGTATTTCCAGGAAATGATACTGTATAAAAGTTGAGGAATACCTGGAAGATCCAGATAAGCTGCTGTTTCTGAAGGCACTTACCTTTTGGAAGTATGAAAAAGGGATATGACATACAACTTGACTTACACCCACTATATGTCTGGCACTGAGATAAACAACAGGAATACATCTTTTAAATGATCCCTTCTAGATAAACAAGAAACTAGTAATAACAGTTGCCTTGGACAGGGCAAGCTGGGAGACTGGTGGTCAGGGATGAGACAAGAGATTAGCTTTTTACTCTACATATACACTTTTGTTCTGTTATTTAAAATAATAAACCAAGCATCTCAAATAAAAAAATATCCTTATGACTACAACTTCTACATCCTGATAAACACACACACAACTTTTGACATATATTATTTTTATGTACAGCTGAAATCCAAAGCCCTCCAGATACGTTGCATTCTCAGGTCTCTGAATCAGACCCTCAGGGAGACTGACTAACACAGTGGCTGCAACAGTAGGCTCATATAGCAACAAATGCGAGGATGGTGCAAGGCCAGGCAGTGTTTCACTCTGTTGTATGCAGGGGGCACTATAAGGTAGAACCAATTTGATGACACCTAGCAACAAGGAGGAGCTCTGGTAGCATAGTGGCTAAAGCACTTGACTGCTAACCAGAAGGCTGGCTTGACTGCTAACCAGAAGGCTGGCGGTTGGCGGTTCAAACCCACCAGCCACTCCTCGGAAGGAAGGTTGGGCAATCCTACTTCTGTAGTGATACTGCCTTGGAAACGAGTCGGGGGCTGACTCGATGGCACATAACAACAACAACAGCAACAAGGAGTAGATCAGATCCTTTTTGCATATGCCCCCACCCTCAACCCTTAAAACCATAGTTCATTCATGCCAACACTTGCTTAAAGCACAGAAACTATACCTAACAGGTGAATAGAGGCCAATTGCTGTTCCTTGAATGGCTGTTTGCAAGCTTTTAGGAACCCAAACCAAAAAAAAAAAAAAAACTCACTGCCGCTGAGTTGATTATGCTCATAATAATCCGAGGCAGTATCTCTACAAATTAGATTGCCCAGTCTTCCTTCCAAGGAGTGGCTGATGGGTTTGAACTGCCAGCCTTCTGGTTAGCAGTCAAATGCCTTAGACACTATGCCACCAGAGACTAAAAAAAGAGCTAGGAGGTAGATCAGATGCACCGGAAACATTATTAGACCAATTAACTGAGATATCCCATGAAACCAGCAGCTATACTTTTTTTTTTTTTTTTTTTTGCTCATTGTTGTGAATATATCTATCACATAACTTTTGCCAATTCAGCTTTTCACAGGTATATATACAATTTACTGACAGCAATTACATTAATAGACACTGCAACTCTACCCTCAACGCAATTTTTCCATCACTCAGTACTCCATAAGCAATAATCCTTTCTCCTTCCCTCCTATCCCTGGTAGCACTAAGAAACTTTGATCTCTATGCATTTGTCTGTTTTTAAAAAAAAAAAAAATCCTGTGAGCTTTTTAACCTGAAATTGTGTACATAACCCAATCATGGTCTTTTCCCTGCTTCTGTGGTCCTTTTTTCATGTTAAAAAGCTCACAGGATTGGTTCTGAGGCATTATCACCTGGCTATGTGGTGGCAATCTACTTCAGTAGTGATACTGCCTCGGAAACCCAAGGATGGGTCATTATGAGTCAGACGTGACTGGTTGGCAGTGAGTTTGGTTTTTGGATATGGTGGTCAAGGTATGACTCCTGACCATGTGACCCTGAGTCATAGCCACAAGGTGGCTATAAGACAATACTTCAAAACAGGACTCCAACTTTTAACACTTAAATTATATAACATGGCAGCTATTTTCAGTGAATCATTAAGGACATACCCAGATAAATTCCCTAGCTCTTTGTATAAGCATAATCTACTTTCAACTACACTCTCCCTGAGTGCCCCTCCCTGGGCTTGCCTCTGCCTTGTCTAAGCATAGCCACAATGCTGGTTTGTTGTTGTTGTTATGTGCCCTCCAGTGGACCCCACTCATAGCGACCCCTCCTTCCCTCCTTGGGTTTCCGAGGCACTATCACTATGGAAGTAGATTGCCCCATCTTCCTTTCAAGGAGTGGCTGGTGGGTTTGAACCGCCAGCCTTCTGGTTAGCAGTCAAGCGCCTTAGCCACTATGCTACCAGAACTCCTACAATGCTGGTTTAGAGGTCAGAAAGAATGCAAATGGCATCTGAACTTATGTCGAGACTCAAAATGGAGTTAGGACTCCCGCTGTAGACTGCAGCCTTCCACAAACGAAGTGCTTTACAATTTAAGCTTTTCAATTCCCTCCTCTTGATGAAGGAGTTTATTTAAAATCCTTTGATCACAGTTAGGTTGGTGTGCTTTCATCTGCACACTTCTGCAGACTGGTTGATGGCTCCTTTAGATGGCTGCTTTAGGACAAGCTTTGAAGACCCCAAACACTATTTTCTTGACAGCCAGTCATATTTATCTGTTCTCACCAAAAGCTCTAGGCCTGACACATTGCCCCTGCTTTTTCCTCTAAGAATTTTATGGCTTTAGTTTGCACATTTAGGTCCTTAATTCATTTTGAATTTGTTTTTGCATATGTTGGGAGGCATGGGTCTTGTTCCATTTTTCTGCATGTAGAAATCCAATTTTCTCAACACCATTTATTAAGGAATTATTTCTTTCCCAACCGACTGAACTTAACCCTCTTGTCAAAAATCAGTTGACTATAGCTGTGTGTGGGTTTATTTCTTGACTCTCAGATCTATTCCATTGGTTTATGAGTTGTCTATTGTTAGAAGATTATCAGGCTGTTTTGACTCTGTTGCCATATAATATGTTTTAAAATCAGGCAGTGTGAGTCCTTCTACTTTGTTCTTTTTCAACATTGCGTTAGCTATTTGGGACCTCTTGCTATTCCATATATAGTTGGGGATTCATTTTTCCATTTCTGTAAAGAATGCTGTTGGAATTTTTATCAGAATTGCGATGAATCTACAGATTGCTTTGAGTAGTACTGATATCTTGACATTGTTAAATCTTCCAATCCATGAACAAAGAACATCTCTCCATTTATTTAAGTCTTCTTTAATCTCTTTCAACAGCATTTTATAATTTTCATTGTTTAAGTCTTTCACATCCCTGATTAAATATATTCCTAGATACTTTATTCAGTTAGATGCTACTGTAAATGGAATTGTTTTCCTAATTTCCCTTTCAGATTCTCATTGCTGGTATATAGAAACCCAACTGATTTTTGTTTGCTGACCTTGTATACTTCAACTTTGCTAAATTTCTCAATTAGCTCTAAAAGCTTTCTTGCGGAGTCTGGACTTTCTAATATGTAGGATCATGTCACCCAAAAATAGAGATAATTTTATTTTTTCTTTTCCAATCTGAATACCTTTTATTTCTTTTTCTTGTCTTATAGTTCTGGGTAGGACTTACATACTTTCTTCAAATGCCTTTTCCTCTGAATTATATAAAATTTTAGACAAAACAAAATTACAACATCTACTTTGTTCAGAATATATGGAATGTCCTTAAACTAAATTCTTTAAGTATGCCAAAAAAAAAAAAAAACTCATCTTGAACATTTTTCTGTTGAGTTGCTATTTGCTTTTCAAATGACATACTTTGGGGAGCAAAATGACATTCAGTTACATCAATGCACACTGTGATCCTAAATTACCAATGCATGAACTAGGCTAAATATTAGAAGCAGGCATTTTAATATACATAACAATCAGGTTTTTTCATCCATATTTAAGTTAGCAAAAACAAAACCCACTGTCATGGAAACTCACAGTGACTATACAGGACAGAGTAGAACTACCCCATATGGTTTCCAAGGCTATAAATCTTTATGGAAACAGATTGCCTCATCTTTCTCCTGGGGAGCAGCTAGTGGGTTGGAACCACTGACCATATTTAAGTTAGAGAGTTTAAAAAAAAAAAAAGAAGAAGAAGAAGGCAGAAGAAGAAACAATCTAAGGTAACAGTGATGACTTAAAAAGTTGTAAGCAGGTAAATCACACTATTAAAAGCTACTACTTTTTCAACATGTACTGAAATAGAAATTTTTAAATGTGTTGTGTGAAAAACAACTATAGGCAGTCCCCTGGTTTCAAGCATCCAACTATGGACAACTCCTACTTGCCCTTCAACATCATGTAAATTTGCTCTCACTTTGAAACACCTGAACCAACCCCTACAGGCAACAAATTCTACATCACAAACACCTTCATTTGCCACCTGTGCAGCTTTCAAATCATTGAAAAGCCTTCCAGCCTTTTGCACTAAAGTAAGGCTAAATAAGAACTGTATGCACTTGATCCAATTTACTTATAAATTCTTAAAGACACAGTTAGGAACTGATCTTGTTTGTAACCCAGGGACTGCCTGCACTGTTAAATAATTTACATCATAACTTGTAAATCAAAAATACCACTAGCGCTACAATATGCAAATTTATCATCTAATTTCACTTTAAATTACTCTCCCTTCCTTTCTTTGTTATTGTTGTTGTTGTTATGTGCCGTCGAGTCAAACCCGACTCATAGCGACCCCTCCTTTCCTTTCTTTACTAGGCTCCAAATAGGAAGGAATATGAAAGAGTACGATCCAGAAGCTGAAAGGAAAAAAAAATAAAAATAAACAGATCTGCATGACTCATGTGTGTCTATTGCAAATTTCTGATTTCAAAGACTTTAAAAAAAGAAAGCTCAAGGACTCTTCAAATTATGTTCAAGTCATATGCCTGATTAGACAATTGTAGCACTTTACTGGATTACTTTATTTATTTATTTTTGATTCATATCTCTCACTGCCACAACTATATTTGTTCGGTGTAAATGGAGTGATGAAGATTGACCTTTCTAGTTGAGCAGCTGGCTGAACTGGATTTTAAATGGTATGCTTAGGATTTTACTTCAGGCAAAAAAAAAAAAGGAAGTGAATAAAAGCTTATGGATGATTTGATTAAAAAAAAAAAAAAAAAAAAAAAAAACGCCATCAAGTTGATTCTGATTCAGAGTGACCTTATAAGCAGAGAAGAACTGCCCCATAGGGTTTTCAGGGCTGTAATCTTTACAGAAGTAAATTGTCACATCTTTCTCCAATGTTGCAGCTGGTGGGTTCAAACCAATCCCAGCAGGGCTTCTTTCATGGATGACAGGTCCACATATCTATATTTTACTCTAGGAATTTTAGAACCTCTGCCCCACCCCTTTTGACAACTTCAGCATCTCACACCAGGGTGAGGTATAATCAGAAGTGAGACATTGAACTACTACTGTGAGAAGTTAGGGACTCCAAAATAGACTCAGTAGCAGTTATGTCTTTTAAGAATTGTTCCCATCTATTTTCCTGCTTTGGGGGATGTTAGGGATGGTGGGAATTGAACAGAAGAGAAAAAAAGAAATTTGCTGTACCCTTAAGTCCTGCCTAGTACCTTGACTTATTCCCATATCTTTTCACTGACTTTTCATCCAGTAGTACCCAAATATTAAGACATCCTTTTTCTTTTTCTCTTTTTTTTTAAGACATCCATTTTCTTTTGTACCTTGTAACTTGACAAATAAAGCAATCTGGGAAACTGACTGCTCTGGATATTACCACACATATTTTCAGCATTTTGTAAAATCTTTACTCTCCCTAATCCTTTTGCCCCTGCCCCAGAATGTACTGCATACTCCTGACCCAACCCATTACTCACTAAAATCATGAACATTGGAGATTATGTGCAACTACCTGAAAAATTAAGTACTGAAAAGTACAGTCCTCAAAAATAAATTTCCATGAATAGCTAATGGAAAGGGGAAAAGAGCCTATACTTACGAAATTTCTTTCAGACCTGCTACCCTGATTTTCATTCAATGCTGGCATGTGAGCAAGTGCTAATTTGCATAGCTAATAGGAGACTGAGTCCAATCACTTACTCTCAGTAGGCATGGTGCTAGAAGCTAAGGATTCAGAGATAAAAGACTCAGTCAGACTCTTCATTCAAAGACCATAAAGTCTCATGGAAGAGTCACATAAACTTACAATAACAATATCATGGCTAAGTGTCATGATAGGAATATGCCCCGAATGGCAGAAGAAGACAAAAACGAACACCTAACTGAAGTCTAACAGGACTGGGGGAAGCTTCTCTGACAAGGTTGCATTAGAGTTCAGTCTTAGGAAGGAGTAGTGGGAATGGAGGGATAGGGAGAGCATCCTATTTCAGAGGAAGCAACATGTGAAAAAACCACAGATGTCTGGGAGGGTAGAAACACTGCATAAGGTACATGTAAGAATTGTGAGTGGAAGGTGAAAAGACAGAGATGTACCTTATCAAAGCTAAGCCATAAAGGGCTCTGTATTCCATGCCAAAGAGGGTAAAGGCTAAATCAAAGGAGAGGAAAGACTAGAAGCTACAAGAATAGTTACAATACAGATGAGAAATGAGGATCTGAATTCCGAAGAGCAGTGAAGACAGAAAATCATGAATGGATTTTCAGGATATCAAGGAAGAATGAAAAGAACGTAGAAGCTAAATGTGAAGGAAAGGCAGGAGTTTAAGATGTCTCTCAAGTTTCAGGTATGAATAATAAGGCAGATGCTGGTGCCATTTAGAGACTGAAAACAGGAAAAACATCAGGTTGGATTGGGGAACATTGTGAATTTTGTTTTGACCTGCCAAGTTTGAACCTTTGTGTACAGAGGGTAAAGACCAACAATTAGAGGAGTTGTTTAATTTATTGAATGGGTCTATGGACTTTGCACTGTTTCAAACCACAGGCTACAAAGCATGGCCCAGCACTGAAGAGGAAGCCACATTTTTTTTCACCTCTAAACAAAACTCAACACTTCTCTGTCACCCAAAAATTAGAGGCTCTGATGGACTCAGGAGGCAGGTTCTTTTCAAGGTCCCACTGTTCTCAGCAATGGCTTCAGTGAGGCTCATCAAGGGCAGCATCTATCAACAAAGTTGAGCCAAAGATGAATAACATGGCTGACAACTCATGGTGGCCACTGCTGACATTGAAGTCTCCCAGAAACAACAGGGGATGTTTTACAAGATGGACTGGAATCTGACAGATTGGGAAAGGAGCAGAAGACTCATTATCAATTGAAGAATTAATACAAATATGATGTATTTTATTCTCCCAGGCCACATTTTAACAAAAGTGAAATCATGTTATTCATACTGTTTTGCAGACTGTTCTTTTATATGTAACAATATCATAAACATCTCACTATGTCATAATATCCTTCTATAATTTCATGTTTAAAGTTGAAAATACCGGATATAAGGTTATATCATGATTTACTCAACCAGTCCCTCATTGTTGGATATCTAGACTTGAATGAAGCTTATCAAGCTAATTTTAAGCATTAAACCTGTCATCACCAACTAATCGCACTTGTTGTTGTTTATTTATTTATTTATTTTTATTTTTTCAGTGTTCCCTTCTCACCCTTGGTAACCAACAAAGAAAGTTTCCTTCCATATAGTAACCTTTCCTTGACTTTTTTATAGTAATGAACTAATACAACATTTGTCCTTGTGTGATTGACTTATTTCACTCAGCATAATGTCCTCCAAGTTCATCCACATTATGCAGTGTTTTGCAGATTCTACATCATTCTTTAGTGTTGCATAGTACTCCATCAAACTAGTCACACTTTTATGATGACACCTAGGAATATCTAAGTATTTTATTCGAAGAGTCCTTGTCCATAAACTTATGTTTAGGCTTTCATAAAAAAATAAAATTTAAAAAATCTAGTTATATAGCGATCTAAAAGAATGCAAAGCAACTTGCTAGCTCTAATTTTATAGAAGAAAGCAAACTGCTCACTTGTTGGGGATGCATTAATTTTATCAAACCACTACTACACCATACCATACATTAGAAGAAGCAGGTAATTCACTAAACAGCACCCTGGTGGTACATTTCCAGTAAATAAACCATGTGTTCTTTGCCAGCAGGATCAAGTATATTGTTTTTTTTAACCTCCCTTCCCATCCCATAAGAAGCTCTAGTGGCACAGTGGTTAATGCATTAGATGGTAGTTTGAACCCACCAGCCAAGCAGCAGGAAAAAAGATGAGGCAGTCTGCTACTGTAAAGATTTACAGTGTTGGAAACCATACAACACAGTTCTACTCTCACAGGGTCTATATGAATTGGAATAATGGCAGTAGGTTGGGTTGGGTTTTGTCCCATCCCATGGATGCTTATTGGTCCCTTCCTGAATTAGCAATCATTGCAATCAGAGAAGCCTCTGCCTGTTCTAATTTTGTTTCTTCTACTTGTAATGTCCCTCAGATCCCCCAATTTCTAAGCCCAATCAACTTCAACTTAGTTATTCAAGACACTTAAACTATAACTTGCTCTAGAAAGCCTTCACTGACCACCTTCATCTTGAGCCAAGTGTTCCCAACGTATCCTGCCTATATCAGAGTACTTAACAAAGTTCATAGAAATGATGATTTGCTGTTCACTCACAAAATCTTAACCTTCTTTAGGCTGGGACCTTGCCTTTCACTGTAATACCCCAGAGCCTAGTGTATTATTTCATTAAACAACTGCTGAAAGGAACACTGATTTAAAGAGTGCCACAAAGTCTCATCTGCCTATCAATACACTTCTCTACAGAATGTTTTCTATTGCAGCAGTCATGCAACATGAGTAACTACAAAGTTTATGTATAGTTTTTTAATAAAATAAAACAGTAGCATGACACAGTCAATGCATAATCATTATTGTAATTCACAGTAATTAAAATAATAAATGATTTGTATGAATTACTACACGGAGCCCTCCTGGTACAATGGGCACACTTTTGGCTGCTAACCAAAAGGTGGGTGGTTCAAATTCACCAGCAGCTCCGTGGGAAAAAAGACCTTGTGACCTGCTTCTACAAAGATTATAGCCAAGGAAACCTTATTGGGCACTTCTACTCTGCCACAAGGGGTCACTATGAGTCAGAATCAACTTGACGGCACCCAACAATAATGACAACAATTAGAGATGATATATGGTAACCAATTTTTCCCTCCATCAGAGATGGACCAGACATCTAGCTCTGTCTGCTTCACTCTAAATGTCCCAAGCTCCAAACTCCCCCTTTCTCCACCTTCCCCTCCCTCCATACACTCCCTACCAAAAACATCATTTCCTCAGGAAATGGGGTTCAGCTGAAAGACTTCTTTCTCCACTTTTGTACTGAGCTGTCTGTCACCTTTATAAGCCTTATGTTCTGTCATTCCTTCTTGGGATTTTCAGGCAGAGGCATTCCTAAAAGAGTTATAAGAACTAAACAGGGGTAGATAACCCAATTAGCAAGGTAAACATGGTCTTACTTGTGCTTACTTACTAATCTGTAGTTTCAGCGGTGAAACCCATGAAACCATCCCTTTATTCTCACTTTGTCTACTTCCCAGCAGGCTATGAACTCCTCAAGGCAGGTAATGGGTCTGTCTGCCATCTCTGTAGTACACCCCATACATGACTAGTGCCTGGGACAAAGTAGGCATTCAATATGTACTTTTTAAATGATTGAATTAATAAATTATTGGCCATAATGCACTTCTTTAGGTGTGTTTTAGCATGTTAATTACACTGTTTCTTTTGATTGTTGCTGTTAGGTGCTGTCCAGTCGATTTTGACTCACAGAAACCCCATGTGACACAAAACTGCCACAAAGGATTTTCTAAGCTGTAATCTTTACAGGAGCAGGTCACAGGTCTTTCTGGTAGAGCCACTGTAAATATTCGAACCACCAACCTTTCCGTTAGCAGCTGAGTGCTTAACTACTGCACCACACGATTCCTTCACATCAAATTATTTTCCTACCTGGTATATCTATTTAGTAACTGCTCTAGAGTCTTGTTACTTATTCATTATCCTCATGTGACTATTCAAAGCTGAACTGTTGAGAACATTGCTTCAGTGCACATAAATATTCTACCATTTGATAATTCAGATTGCCAACTAAACCTGCAGGAAGTTAAATGCCCAAGTGTTGATTCTTTACCAGATATGAAAGGGAGGAAAGTCAATGTCTAGTGAATAACAGCTTTGCAGGGTCTCAGGCAAGGGCAAAAAGTTGCTATATGTCTCCCTTCCCCCTCTGCTGATTTTTTACAATGACTTTTGCACAGGAGAGTCTGCAGCTGATTAGAAGCCCTGAATGTTGCCTTGTCAAGTGCCTCCACTTCATTCCATATAAGTCTTAATTAAATGTTGATAGGTATCATCCTTTTTTAACCCTACATTCTCTATCCCTGCCTTTCTTCTGTTGTTGTTGTTACCTGCCCTCGAGTCGGACCCGACTCATAGCGACCCTTCCTTGAGTTACCAAGGCAGTATCACTACGGAAGTAGATTGCCCCATCCTCCTTCTGAGGAGTGGCTGGTGGGTTTGAACCGCCAGCCTTCTGGTTAGCAGTCAAGTGTCTTACGCACTACACTACCAGAGCTCTGCCTTTCTTCTAGCAAGAGGAAATCTTTCAAACCTAAGATCCATTTAATGCTGCTCCTTAACCTCTATACCACCTTTTAGGAAAGCAGGACATAACATAATAGAGATAAGCTAGCCAACAGACTTCCTCCCTGAAACCCTACCTGTTCTTTTCTGCTTCCACTGTCCTCCCTCCTTTCTGCAGCTCTACTCCCTTCTAGGCAATGTCTACCCTTCATCATGTTTTCTTTGATTTCTCGGAACATCTTTACTTACTAGTAAAATGGTCATCTCAGCAGGTGCTGGTAAAGTAAGGCTGAGAGATGTTTTTCATTTGACCTTTTAACATGATATGTAGAATATCAATACATCTCCCAGTGATAACGCAACTTCAGGTCCCACTTGATCATAGTGCATTCTTTCAATATACTGTTTATTTTTATATTTTAAGCTCATTTTACATTATAGGAAAAACATACTTTTAACTTTCATGTTTTTATTTAACCACATTTATTGACTACTATGTTCAAAGTACATATTATTGCTCATTTCTAGCAGATTCAGAACTATTCTTCAAATTAAAATCAGCCTAAAGATCAGAGATCATATACGAATCTGAAATGGAACATACTCATAAATAGCATCATACAGTAACAAAAATTAACTGAATGCCAGCCAATTCAGTATCAGGATTACAGCTACAGAAAGTAAATTTTAAAACTTGGTTCATATTTTAAGGAATGTATGGATATTATGGCCTTTTTGTTCTGCCCAACATGTGAACTGCCTTCCCTATTTTATGAGTCTTGGTGGGAAACACTATAAACTTAAAAAAAAAAAAACCCAAGTCACTGCCATTGAGTAGATTCCAGCTCATAGCAACCCCCACTGGGTTTCCAAGGTAGTAAATCTTTATGGAAGTAGATTGCCCAGTCTTCCTTCCACAGAGTGGCTGATGGATTTGAACCACCAACTTCCTGGTTAGCAGTCTGATGCTTTTGGCACTGTGCTACCAGAGCTCCTTGGGAGATACTGTAGAAGCTGCAAATCCCAGACACTAACTTTCTCAGCCTCCCTTGAAGTTAAGACAGAGCATACGCCTTGGGCTTGGACAGAAATTCCCACCCTAGATCTTGACTTTGAAGTTGTGACAGTGAAGAAGCAAGGACAAAGGAGAATTCATTCTGCCCATAGGAAGAAACAGCTAAGACAGCTGCCGCATCAACATCAACTGTGCAGGGGCAGAAGTGTCAGCAATGCAGTACTGGTGCCTGGCGTCCAGTGCCCTTGGTGACAGTGGAGCAAGCTATGGCATCTAGACTTTAGAGACAGAGACAGAAGGTTCTTTCCACACTGACTCTGTGGCGTTATTTTGGCCACGATCATGAGCACCTTCTAGTCTCCCTTGTTCATTTCCCAAGCCTACTTCTGCACCCTTCCTATAAGTTCTGTGAATTATTCAATCGCTTTTCAATAAATTTCACTTTGTTATAGTCACACAGAATCTGTTTCTGTTGCTTGCAACTAAGTAATCTAATAAAATGAGCTAGTGGCTAGCAGATAGCAGGTATTAAAACACACTGCCATTGAGTCAGATCTGACTCATAACGACCCCTCCTTGGGTTTCTGAGGTGGTATCACTACGGAAGTAGATTGCCCAACCTTGCTTCCAAGGAGTGGCTGGTGGCTTTGAATCTCCAGCCTTGTGGTTAGCAGTCAAATGATTTAGGCACTATGCCACCAGAGCTTCTATAGCAGTTATTAGATTACCTAATTGCAGCAAATTACTAGTATCTGTTGATCTCCCACTCAGAATATCATACATTTTTTTCAAGGAGAGAGAGAGTCAGGTTTACTGGTGTACAATTTACAGAAAGTGAAAATCACCCTTTTAAAGTAACATATTTTCATAAATGTAGACAGTTTTCTAACCACCACCGTAATCAAGATACAGAATATTTCCATCACTCTGCCTTATGTGGTGGAACCACAACTCAAAAGTTGCCTCATGTGGTGGAACCACTGAGACTATGTCCCCTAGCTGCCCTTCAGGTCTGGAACTGAACGCACGCCTGTGGCTTCCAGACAAACAGACAAGCATATGAGCTGAACATTTACCTGAGGTAGATACACTCCTTAGAGAAAACAAGCATGGGAGAAAGAAAGGCTGCTTATGCACAGGGAGACAGCTCAGGTGGCAGGAGTGCATGGAGGGATGGACACAGGGAAGAGGTAACTATCAGGAGGAAGTAGGAGGGGAGACGTTGCATTGTGGTAAATTGTGGTCAATGTCATGAGACAAAGTGTATGTAAACTGCTGTATGGAAAATGTATTTGCTCTGTAAATTTTCACCAAAAGCACAATAAAAAGGAAAAAAAAAAGTTGCCTCATGTCTTTCTACAATCAATTCCTTCTCCCCACCCCAGTCCATGGCTACCACTGAAGTGATTTCTGTCCCTATATACTTGCTTTTTCCACAATGTCATATAAATAGAATTACACAGTATGGAAACTTTCCTATCTGGCTTCTTTCACTTGCCATAAAGCTTTTGAGATTCACCCACGTTGCTGCCCATATCAGTAGTAGTTCCTTTACATTGCTGAGTAGTACTCCATTTATGGAAGTACCACAATTTGTTTATCCATTCACTAGTTAATGGATATTTGCTTTATTTCTTAACATAATTCTTTTAAAACATAGAAATTCATCAAAATAGCTATACCTTGTGGGAGTTTACATTAAAGTAGGAATCTCATGACAATATAGAGGAAATAAGATACTCTCTCAAGCATAAATTATTTTATTCTACTTTAAAAACTCATATATGCTCAGATATATTTCTTAACTTTCCCTCGAGTATTCCCTTTTGGCACATTTGTAAAAATGAAGATAGCATTATTGGTTCCTTCCAATGTCGCAATGTTCGTTCTGCTGTGCAAGGGGTCACTACGGGTCGAAAACGACTCAACAGCACCTAACAACAACAAATGTCACAAGAAAATCATAAGAAAAATTCGTATGAGAAAAATTTTCAAGAAATATATATGCATTTTTGTTTCCCCTTTGCCTAGCAGTATCATTATAGCACAATCCAGTCAAAGAGCTGAATGCTACTTCAGTGGCACCTTCTCTCTTGTATCAAGTAGGCTCCTAACTCAACATCAATCCCAAGGCTGTGGCCAGTTTTTATGCTGGAGAAATTCACCCTGCAGGAGATACTCATTCTCCAATCCTATTTTCATGACTCTCAAGCTTTATAAGTATCATGACCAAAGGTTGTTAACAGTCCATTCAGCCTCTGAGTACTGAAAGAGGTAAAGTAAAAATACATGCTTCAATTATGTAGAAAAAAATAATACTTCAGGAAAAATATCATAGTAGCTTCTTTATGAAACACAGAATTCCAACTTCAACTCCACTGATACAGTTTGGGGATAAAGGCTGACCTCTGTACCTTCACTTCCCTCTGTTCATACTGAAAATAACACCCCTGAAAATTCTTAGATTCTTATATATTCTGTAAAGCTTTTTGAAATTTTCAAAATTACAGATTTGATTAACTCTATTTTTCAGTCACTTTCCAAGGACAGTTCTTATGTACACAGATTCCAGTCAAAGGCACTGATTATAACTAACTGTAATTAAAAATTAAAAATTCCAAAATTAAAATTCCCAGGCAACCAGGGTACATATTTATATCCATAATAAGGCAAATGGATTCAGTTCACTGATAAATTGCTAAAGGAGCTCTGGTGGCACAGTGGTTAAAGCATTTTGCTGCTAACCAAACAGTCAGTGGTTTGAACCTACCAGCATTTCTGTAGGAAAACAATGAGGCAGTCTGCTCCTGTAAAGATTTACAGCTTTGGAAACGTTAAAGAGCAGTTCTACCCAATCCTATAGGGTCACTATCAGTTTGAATAGACTGGATGGTAATGGGTTTGGTTTTGGTTTTATAAATAGCGAATATTGGTGAAATAGTACCATTCTGGATAAAATATAATTCAATATGTATAAAATAGGGAGCATCCAGATACTGCAGCAACACAATATACCTCAGAAATGAAATAGTAAACTCGACCAAATCACATTTACTGTTTGAGGCAGAACTTTTCATGCTCTGTTACAGTTTTACTGTAAAATATAATACGTATTTTGGAAAGTTCAGTGTGATTTACCAAAGGCCAGCTTGGTCTTTAACAAAACCATCTAATCTAAAGTCTTGAAATCCACTCATACCCCACCCCATAAGCTAACTGTTCTTTATGTAGTACCAATGTTAACACACAAGTTCCCCTGGTTTTCTCTACTTCTTAAGGAAAATATCTGGGGAAGTCAAAGGAATGGCGAAAAGCAGGGACCCATAGTAGCAGCAACAATATCAATATTAGTCATGGAAATCTTCAGGTGGATGGGAAAAGGGAAACGATTTTAATAAAATCTAAACAATCCATCAACCTGGAGTATACAACTCCAGAGTGATTTTGGAAATAAATGAAGACACCTTCAAGAAGTGGTAGGCATATCTGAGCAGAAATGAATATATGAGTTCCTACAGTTGAAAAGGAGCTCTGGTAGCATAGTGGCTAAGACACTTGCCTGCTAACCAGATGGCTGGCGGTTCAAACCCACCAACCACTCCTCGGAAGGAAAGTTGGGCAATCCTACTTCTGTAGTGATACTGCCTCGGAAACCCAAGGATGGGTCGCTATGAGTCGGGTCCGACTCGACGGCACTTAACAACAACAACACAGTTGAAAACACAAGTGAGCTTTCTGTGTGTTTAAATTTTAAAATTTCACCATGTTGTCATTCAGAACAAACAGGGACAATTTCTGATTCTAAACAGTAAAGAAGAGAGTGAGTTGAAGATGGAAGGGAAACGGAGGTGGTTGCTAATATAAAAACAGAAGTTCTGAGTGCTGCATATCTCACACACGCAGGTATGGTTTTATTGTTGTTATGTGCCATCAAGTCAGACCCGACTCATAGCGACCCCTCCTTGGGTTTCCAAGGAAGTATCACTATGGAAGTAGATTGCCCCATCTTCCTTCCAAGGAGTGGCTGGTGCCTTAGGCGCTATGCTATCACAGCTCCTGATGGTTTTACTAAAGATGAAGAACCTTAGAAGTTTGTTTTAATTTTGGATTCAATGACTATTTTTTGTAGAAAACCAGTCACATTACATTTCCTTAAAAAAGAGAAGAATAATTTGAAAGTACCTAGTAAAATATTTCAAGAAATATTACATTAGCAATTGTTATGTTACCTACATTTTTACTATTTTTTAAAAAAAGATACTTCAAAAAATAAATTCTATGAGAGATCTCAACTTAGAGTTCTCAGGACACTTAGAAGTAAAAAAAAATTCACTAAAGCCATATTGCATGCCTACGAAAGGGATAATGGTGATACTCTATGAGGTATTTTCAGTATTTCACAGAGCCCAACGGAAATTCCACATCGACCCTTAAGATTTCTTTGCATCGACTATTCATAACAATTAGAAGGTCTAGCTGAAATTTATATATGTTGTTCAATAATTAAAATGAGAAAAATAATTATTACTAAATATAGCTCAGTGGTTAAAAATCTTTCAAAAGCAGTCCATGGGAGCAAAAAATAAATAAATAAAATGAGGAATTCTGTTTAACTGCCCTGGTAGAATAACTTCAAAATAAAATGATTATAAAACTGGAAAGGATAAAAAGCTCTATTTTGACATGTTTGTTAATCCTTCTGAACATCTAAGCAGATAGACCTGATAATCAAGGAATCCAAAAAGGTTTAAATCATATCTGATACAATTCAAGAGAAGCTCATGGAGTTCATAAAATTTTTCCAATTCTTCTTAGAAGATGACAGAGGGTATAAGAAATAAAATTAAAATCTTGCATAATACACTACCCAGAGTTAGATCATCATTAAAATTAACTGAACAATGGGGGAAAAAAAAAGGAGAAAAGAAAAAAGAAAAGACAGAAGAGGAATCAATGCATTCAAATTGTGGTGTTGGCAAATATATTGAATACACCATGGACCGCCAAAAGAACAAACACATTGTTCTTAGAAAAAGTACAACCATAATGCTACTTAGAAGCAAGGATGACAAGACTTCAGCTCATTTACTATGGACATGTCATCAGGAAAGACTAATCACTACAGAAGGACATCACGTATGGTAAAGCAGAGGGTGAGCAAAAATGAGGGAAACCCTGAAGGAGACAGATTGACATAAAAGAGACAAGAAAGGGACTCAAACATACCAAAGATCATGAAGATGGCAAAGGACCGAGCAATTCTTCATTTTGTTACACACAAGGTCCCCATGAGTAGGAGCTGACTCCGAGATACTATCACAAGTCTTCTATAGTAGGCTAAGTAATTGCCTCCAAAGATATCAGGTCTAACCCCTGTAATCTCTAAATATTACTGTATATGATATAGGATCATTGCAGATGTGATTAATTTAAGGATCTTGAGACAGGAAGATGATCCTGAATTATCCAGGTGGACTCCATATGCAATCACAAGTGCCCTTAGAAGAACAGGAAGAGAAAGGAAGAGGCAGAGATTGGAGTGATGTGATCATAACCTGGCAGCCACCAGAAGCTGCAAGAGGTAAGGAACGGACTCTCCCCTGAAGCGTCCAAAGGGAGCACAGCTTTGCCAACACCTTGATTTTGGCCTGGAGATACTGATTTCAAACTTCCGGCCTCCAGGACTGTGAGAAAACAAATTTCTGTTGCTTTAAGCTACCAAGTTTGTGAAAATTTATTACCTTCAAATATACCTTCAAATATTTTTCTATGTATTATTTTACATAGTTCAGATTCCACTATGCATTTATATTTTTATAAAAGTATCTTTTGAATTATTAAAAAGTCTTTGTAAATGTGATTGATAACTATGTATTTTTCTACCATCTGACATAGCATAATTTAACCACTCCTCTATTTATATGTTTTAATTTAAAATAAATTTTACTATAAATAATGCTATAATGAATATCTTGGTAAACAATTACTTACCCGTATTTTCAATCATTTCTTTAGAGAAGAATCCTATGAGTGAACTTGCTAATCTTTACAGAAAGATTGTACCAATTTAAACTCACAGTGTATCTTACCATAATGATTTTTCAGTTTTTGCCAATTTAAATAATAAAAACTGGTATCTCGTTTTAACTTATGATTTTGTGCTTACTAATAAGTGAACATTTTTCACATGTTTATCAGTCAGTTGTAAATCCTAATTGTCCCTTTTGTGGCATTTTCCCCATTGGCCATGGGGCTCTTTCTTAGTGTTTATGTGAAATATTTTGTTGTTCGTTTGTTTGAAGGATATTAACCCTTTGCCATATTGGCTGCAAAGTTTTTCCTCTGAATATTTGTTTGACTGTTAGCTTTGTTTTTTTACATAAAGAAATTTTTATATTTTACATGTTTTATCTATTGATTTTTTTTCTTCATGATTTCTTCCATTATCTTTAAGCTTAGAAAGTTTTCCCATGCAAAGATCAAATACTCACTTCTCTTTTCTTCTAGTGACTCCTAATATGCTTATTTAGAAATTAAGATTTATCCAAGTGAGAAACCAAGTCTACTGAATTTGTTTTTATCTAAACTCAGTCCATACTTCTGAAAGTCAATGGATCATTCCAGCTGAAGCAAATGAAAAAGATTTGACATTTTTCAGCATCTTTAAATTCAACTAACACCTTAATTTCTAATTTTTTTCCTAAGAAATCTGTCTTACCAGTTTTACTTTTAAATTACTATAACACTAGACTGAAAGGCCAATAGATTTCACCCCCAAGCAACTGGTATTGATTGCCTAGAGCACTGGATTTAGAAAGATGCTCAGCAGGAAAGAGTACCTGCATTACCTGCCATGGTCCAGGGAGGGGAGCTGTTTGAGCCAGTTCTGACTCATGGAGACCATGTGTGTGTCAGAGCAGAACTGGGTTCCATACGGTTTCGAACGGCTGGCATTTTGGGAAATAGATCACCAGTCCCTTCTTCCAAGGAAGGCACTTCTGGATGGACTACAACCTCCAACCTTTTGGTTAGCAGGTGAGCACACTAACCACTCAGGGACTCCGCAGCAATACAAGTGCCCCATATGTGTACTCTGCCTTAGACTCCTGCTCCTGTCAGACAGGGACGTTCTTCTTCATTCTTTATCGTCTGTACCTAGCCTGACATATAACAGATACTCAGTAAACATCTTTTGAGTGACTAAATGATGTCCTGTCCAAGGTCCCTCTCTCTGAGACTACCAAGCACTTTAAGGAGGCATTTCACTCCCACAATTTAACTTCCAAGTTTGTGCATAGTCATTTAGGGAAAAGTATCTGTTCAGCAAAATAGAATATTGGTCTTATTTATCTTCTAAGATGCACTAATACTACGACCAATCAACAGTACAACCAATCTTCTAATCAGGTAAAATATCTAGAAACTCTCTTACCAAATTATTAAGCAGACAAGCAATCCTTCACAGAAAAAAAGGAATAAATTACCTGTTTTGGTTACCTAGTGCCACTCTGACAGGAATATATCACAAATGGGATGACTTTAGCAAACAGGAGTTTATTCACTTACAGTTCAGGAGGCTAGAAGTCCAAGGTTAAAGTGCAGGGCTCTAAGGACTGTGTGAAAGCCCCTAGACCCTGGGCTTCAGTTCTGCCTCTTGCTCCCGGCTCACTGAAGCTAGAGGCATCTCTTCATTCAAGCAGCTACTGGCTGCTGAGGCTAACAAGCCCAAGGTTGACAAATAAAATGGCACAGTCCCAATGTTACCAAACCACATGGCAGGCCATTAATTCAAGTCCACCGTAAATTCCAAGGTCGGCAGAGCATGGCAGGCTGCTGAACAACGACATAGCTACATGCAGGGTCCAAGGATGCCATATGCTAGAGACCATTCCCAAAGCTGTTTCTTATATACGGGAAGCGACCACATCCTTAAAGCAGCCATTCAGCTGCTTGTGGTAGGTCCCACCATGGAGTTGACTGCCAGTCTCATCATGGGTAATAATTTCAACCAGGCCCAGGCAAGTTGGTAAAGTGGAGAGTCAGCAAAAAAAGGGGAAGACCCTCAATGGGATGGATTGACACAGTGGCTGCAATGATAGGCTCAGGTATAGCAAGGATAGTGAGGCTGGCACAGGATCGGACAGTGTTTTGTTCTGTTGTACGTAGGGTCGCTATGAGTCAGAGCCGACTTGACTGATAACAATCTAATAACACCTAATAACAACAACAACATATTATACTTGACTTTATTTTCTTCATCTCTCCCATTTATTCCTGGCTTCCTGCAGGAATAAAATAATTCCTTTTATTCTCATCTGGCCTATGACTTCTTGAGGGCACCCTCTATCCTTTGTTTCCATCAGAAAAATAGAGTATTCTCTGCCAGATCTTACATGAAGGTTACGCTTAACCATGAATGCTTTTGAACTGGAGTCTGCCTCCAAAATATTTTGAAGATAAAAGATACCCACCCCACCCCCAATCTCTGAGACCTAAAATCACCAGGTAAGAGAGGAAAAAGGGGAAGTGGAAAGAAATGAAGTTGCTAAGAAAATGGAGTTGAAAGGAAAGAGGAGGGTTAGCAAAGTGCTTCTGTGAATAGAGTTATCCTGAAAATGCTCAAGCATACACCTCTTCCCTGTAAATGTCAGTGGGGTGTGAAGCCACCTCAGGCCCCGTTGAGTCAGGTTTTATAAGAGTTAATCCGACAGGAGAAGATTTCTGGGGAATCTTTGCTTTATCATCACTCATCAAATTATGTGAGCTCCAATAAGAAAATACAACAAAATGATGGTGTTTTAGCCACAAATATGGTAGCTACTTATATATAATTTCTGAGAATACCAAATTCAGTTAGCCTACCTGTATATAGGAGCTCTGGTGGTGTAGTGCTTAAGGCACTTGACTGCTAACCAGAAGGCTGGCAGTTCAAACCCACCAGCCACTCCTTGGAAGGAAGATCAGGCAATCTATTTCTGTAATAATACTGCCTTGGAAACCCAAGTAGGGGTCACTATGAGTCGGATCCAACTTGACAGCAGTGAGTTTTCTTTTTTTGGTTTACCTGTATATGCTTTAAAAATTATATAGAAACTATACCTTTTTCCCTATTTAGATATGTTGTTGTTGTTGTTATTTGCCGTCAAGTCGGCCCCGACTCATAGCGACCCCTCCTTGGGTTTCCGAGGCAGTATCACTACGGAAGTAGGATTGCCCAACCTTCCTTCCCAGGAGTGGCTGGTGGGTTTGAACCGCCAGCCTTCTGGTTAGCAGTCACGTGCCTTAGGCATTATGCTACCAGAGCTCCTTATTTAGATATAGTACTCCTAAAACTCCTTTCCATATGTTATTTTTGAAAAAAATATGTTGTCATTGGTTTTAAGTACTGTCAAGTCAGCTCCAACTCGTAGAGACCTTATGTGCAATAGGATGAAACACTGCTTTGTCTTGCACCATCCTCACAATCCTTGCTATTCTTGAACCCATTATAAAGCCACTGTGTCATTCCATCTCATTGAGGGTCTTCCCTTTCTCACTGACCCTCTACTTCATCAAGCATGATATCCTTCTCCAGGGACCGGTTCCTTCTGACAACACAACCAAAGTAGGTGAGATGAAGTCTAGCCATTCTCACTTCCAACGAACATTCTGGCTACACTTCTTCCAGGACAGATTTGTTTGTTCTTCTGGCAGTCTGTGGTATCTTCAGTATTCTTCATCAACACCACAATCAAAGGCATCAACTCTTCTTCCCTCTTCCTTATTCACTGTCCAGCTTTCACATGCATATGAGGCAATTGAAAATACCCTGGCTTGGGTTAGGCACACATTAGTCTTCAAAGTGACATCTTTGCTCCTTAAGATTTTAAAATGTACTCAGAGGCAGAACATAATTTTCAGCTTGTTGCTACTGCTTTGTATATGTACATGTACTCGCTACATGCCTTTTTATTTCTGGAGAGAAGATAATATAAGCATATAAATTCTTCCTTCTAAGTTCTAAATATTACTATCCACAGTTTTCATCTCAAATATAGATTTCCCAAAAACTACTTTTCCCATTTTTTTTTTGAAACATTTGCCATTTCAATGTTTTTCACATGCACAATTCAGTGATGTTAATTACACTTATCATATTGTGCAATCACCACCATTCCCCACTTTAAAAAAAGTGCCTGGTTGTTCATTATTTACTTATTTTTAAAAATTTTAAGTATATGTTAATGAACATTTTTTGGGTAACAGTATCTAAGTACAAAGAGAATGTGTTACCACAGAATGGTGACAATTTTAAGAATATAATTTAATGGATAAAACAAAAAAAACCCAAACTCACTACTGTCAAGTCAATTGCGACATCGAGGTGGTATCTCTATGGAAGTAGATTGCCCAAACTTCCTTCTGAGGAGTGGCTGGTGGGTTTGAACTGCCATCCTTCTGGTTAGCAGTCAAGTGCCTTAAGCACTACGCCACCAGAGGTCCCAATTTATAGATTATTTAAAAATATGAAAGCTGTATTATAACTGTAACCACAACTAAGTCTGATAAGTTATATTTTAGAGAAGTCATGGTATTTCCAGCCAAAATCATTGCTCAACCTGTACAAAGTGCCTAATCTTACTATTTATGAATCTCTCTGTTCTAATGAGTATTCAATACTACAAGCTTTTGATAATAATTGCAAGGCTATACCTCCAAAAAGAACCCAAACTCACTGCCATTGAGTAATCTCCGACTCACAGCGACCCCTCCTTGGTTTTCCGAGGTGGTATCTCTATGGAAGTAGATTGCCCAATCTTCCTTCCATGGAGTGGCTGGCTGGTGGGTTTGAACTGCCAGCCTTCTGGTTAGCAAATACCTTAGGCACTAGGCCTCCAGAGCTCCCATGCAGTACTTTGTTGTTGTTGTTGCTGTTATATGCCATCGAGTCAGGCCCGACTCACAGAGACCCCTCCTTGGGTTTCCGAGGCAGTATCACTACAGAAGTAGATTGCCCCATCTTCC
>NW_006921613.1:16419954-16431298 GCF_000298275.1 Orycteropus afer afer | reverse complement strand
TCTTCCTTCCGAGGAGTGGCTGGTGGGTTTGAACTGCCAGCCTTCTGGTTAGCAGTCAAGTGCCTTAGGCACTATGCTACCAGAGCTCCCATGCTATACTTAGGTGCTATAAAATATACATTGTAGACTATAAAGTATACAACAATGCACACCAAGAATACTGCTCCTCCAGTATGTATAGAAATCAGATTTTTTCTAGGCCAAGGTATGATTTTCCCCTATCCATGAATGATTGTATGCCACCCTTTGAATTCCCAATGAGTAACGGAACCAATACAGACCCCTCCATGACCCCTTTCAAGGCATCATTTAGAGATGGGAAGGTTCTATCTTCCCACCTCTCCGTGAAGTACTGCTTGAACACAATGCCTCTAGTTCATTATTATTGAAAGAAATACTCCTTAAGCATCTGTTGGCTTTTAACACAATATGACTGTAAACCATTTGTATTTAACCACATGAACATTATTTGCTGAAATAAAAAGTACAAGCCCAGTAGTAATTCTAAATAAATATGAATACACCCTTATTTGTATTTCCTTTGCTTTAATTTAGAATAATCAGGACTTTTTGAAAACTAGTCTCTAATTTTAAAAATGAGACATGATGTTATTTTTAAAAATATTACTCCAAACAATGAAAGCAAATCTAACAAAAGAGCATAAATAAACCTCCCAAGAATGAAACAGTATTTTATGCTAGATATGATTGTTCTCTAAAATATACATTAATCTCAGTACTAGTTAAAATATACAACATTATTTTTTAAATCAGCTTGAATAAACAAGAAGTTGGTATGATAAACAGTAGCCACACAGAATGACTTTGAAAATCCTCACATAAAAAACTTTCCCTTTCTTTAACAAGAAAGAAAAGGAAAAAAACACTAAAATGTTAAACCTCATCAGCTTTAGACATCAGAAAAGGAAGATATTTCCATTTCAGCAAGAAAAAAGTTGTCTCCAAGTATCCACAGTTACTAAGGACCAGCAAAGACCTTTAACTCCAACCAGGAGAGAGGGTTGAGATCAACAAATGAAATCTCTTCTTGTCAGTATGGAGTGAGCTGGAATACATAACCCTTCCATCCATGTCCACAAAGTTTATCCTGATAAGGTCCATGAACTCTATCACAAACCAACAAATGAACTTGAACAAGTTTAAGGCATATTAGGTATCAAACACATCTAGATGAAGCAGAAAAGGCAGTAGGTAAGACACTTAATAACCAGAAGGAAGGAAATTCAATACCAAATGTGAAAACCAACATGTGGCTTACTGGTTTAAGACTACAGTCAGCTTGTTAAGTTAAATAGCTATGTACAAAATGAAAAAACAACTTACCTTTTTCATAAAACCAAACTCACTGCCGTGGAGTTGACTTGACTCATAGTGACCCCAAGGTGGTATCTCTATGGAATTAGATTGCCCAATCTTCCTTCTGAGGAGTGGCTGATGGGTTTGAACTGCCAGCCTTCTGCTTAGCAGTCAAATGTCTTATGCACTATGCCACCAGAACTCCCATCTTTTCCATAGGAAAAAAATAATACTGCTCCTCCAGTATGGACAAAAGTGAGGAAGGGTCATCTATTTGAAAAACAGGAGGAGGAGGACTAAGGACAGAGCAAAATTGGCCCCAAAAACAGGAGACACAGAACAGAGGCAAGGAGAACGCAAGTAAAGAGTGGCCAAATAAGAGGAAGAAAATTTGTTTGTTAAAGACCTATATATCAAAACCAAAAAGTTATAATTAGTAATAAAACTAAAGTTGAATAACACTTTTAAGTTTACAAAGTACTTTCACAAATATTTTCACATATTTTTCTTCTCAGCTTTATATAATTCTGTGAAATAAAGGGGGCAGAAACCATTATCATCTCTTTTAACTGATTTTTTAAAAAGCATGAAGACTGAAATTCAGAGAAGTTAAATGACTTATTCAACGTCACATAGGTAATATGAAATGGAGCCAAGACCTGAAGTAGTTACCTGAGTCCAAATACGATGCTCTTTTCACTACACCATTATTAAATAAAACATCGACGCAAATCCACCAAAGCCATTCTAATAAAATTCTCCTCAATCTATCCATGCACCGCTTACTCATCAATCCTGCAGCCAAACTCAGAATTGTCAATAAAGGACTGCTTTCACACTCTAATAATTTCTAGAAAAACCTCAATAAAGGAAGGATTTCAGAGTTGAATCCTTTTTATAAAAAACATATTCTAGCCATTATGATTATACATAATGAATTCAATTTAACCCTTTCAACATTGATGAGCTATTGCCAGTGTTTGTCAAAACCAGTAACAAAATATGTGCTTTCCCACAGCAAATCCCTACGTGTTCCTTCACTTATTTCCATAATGTATTGTCATTTATAACCTCTGACAGTTGTGCCACATTTCCTACATTACTTAGAAGCCAAGCACAGTAATTTTAGAAGGCTTTGTACTAGAAATTGGTTTCCTGAAGAAAATATAATCCCACCTTTCTTAGTCAGCACAGCTTACTCATGAAAGATGACTTAAGTGTCCATGTACTCTTTTCCAGTATAAAGAAAATTTTTTAAAAAAATTGTGATTTCAACAAATCTTGATCAATAGACTATTCATCAGAATTCTTCTTTGGGCCAAAGAAGACTAGAATTTGAAGAATATAACAAGATAGTACAATGTAGAATAAAGAGTACTAAAGTACGAGTATCACTAGCTATATGACCTTGAGTATGTCAATTTACTTCTCTGGGCCTCAGTTCCAAAACAGCAAACATTTTGTTATACACATTTGGCTCTAATTAAGGTATAATTCACATACTATAAAACTTGCCATTAAAAGTATACAATTCAGTGGGGTTTAGCATACTCACAGAGTTGTATACCCATCATCACTAACTACCTTTTAAAGTCTCCAAAGAATTAAGTCTCAACACCAGGAACTCTGATGTGCTCATTTTTTTAATCTATTAAGCTCAAGTCAGAAGTAACTTTACATTTGCGTTATTAATAATCCTCTTTTTCACAGCTAATACTTTCATTCATGCATTTGTTCAATCACCATATGCTGAGCCCCTAGGTGATACCTTAGATACGACATATAACTTCTACCCTCCAAACAGCTTATAGTCTTTCTAGTGAAAGGCAGATATGCAGGTCATTAAAATACTGAAATATTTCTCTACCAGCTGGCAAATACTGGATGCCCTGAGAGGCTTTTCTTCTCTTCCCTAGAGCTACCCTCAGCCCCACTTCCCATGATCAGAGAGTTAGTGTCTGGTTCAGCAGAGGATCCCAGACTCAGGTTCAATGCTCCCTGGTCAGTCAGTGATGTGTTCACCATGATTCATGAATTGCTCAATACTGAGGCATCATCCCACATGAGAGTCAAGCTCACAGGCCTCTTTTAAACCATCAATCCTCTTCCATCACGTGCAGCTGCAACAAAAAAAGTAGATCTCCAAACTCTTTATTTCCAGCCTTCTTCAAATTCTCCCTCCAGATTCTGACCAGGTAACAACTATCTGTCTAATGTTCCTCTTGCTGCATCTCCACTATATTCTCCCTCCAGATTCTAACCAGGTAACTATCTGTCTAATGTTCCTCTTGCTGCATCTCCACTATATTCTCAGTTTTGATCTTTTACTTCTCCCTTAGCAAATTGCTTTAATTCTCACTCTAGCTACACTGTTTTCAGTTGTCCAGAGTGAAAATTTTCTTAGCATGGGCAGTCCCCAATTCTTCAGACCTGAAAGACTTCATTGCCAGACTTGATGTCACAGTAGACACAGAGTCTCATTGGGCCTATCAAGTCATTAGGAAATAACTGCAAAAAAGTTAAGAGAAAACTCTAAGCATTCAACACCAAGTCCAGCTAAAAACTAAAGCTTTCAGGAATTTTTAAGTTGGAGCATAGTGTCACTGTATGCAATACCGATTTTTCATTTGTATTATCTCATGTTCCTATTAATTGAAATACACAACATTCTTGTGTTCAATAATGACCTTGAAGGACATGTATCACATGATGCATTTGTGTATATTTACATACATTATGACAGCACCTTTTTTTTTTTTTAACATTTCCTATCACTAACAACAGAAGATGTGGCAACCACACAAAGAAACTGACCATAAGCCATGATGGAAATTAACAATGTTGATAAGAGATAGTATTAATGAAAAAGCATAAAGCATAAAGCAAAAGAGATGATAAGAGATGGGCAGAAGTGCTGTCACATTAGAAAAGATGGTAGCGAACAAAATGGTGGGATTCAGGAGATGAAGAGAAAGGAAAGTTGGTCCATTTCTTTTGTCATTTTCTTTCAACCAGAAAGTAAACTTATCTATGTGACATAAATCATTAGCAGGAATAGTCTGTAATATATTATAATAACAAACTGAAATATCTAATTGACAGCAATACAGTATAATATTGTATCTGTTAGAAAATGACTGATTGCACAGTGTACCCCATACTAAAAATTAGAATAAGGGTAATATGTGTTCTCTGATACCATAAAAATTGTTAAAAAATGATTCTTAAATGTGCATTCTGTACTATGGCTATTCATTTAAACAGGCTTGTCTAAATTATGTAAGGTATATTTAAAAATAAGCAAAGAAAATGTTATTTTTCAGATCAAATGGGCTACTTAAAAATAAAATCTGACATTGCAATAGTTGATTCAGACCCTTCAGGCTTGAAAGTAAACTTATCCTTATGGCTGAACTGTCAGCCAAAGGACTGATAAATCTATAAGGTGAACAATTAACACCAGGGAAGTAGGCACTCATTAGAATGGTCAACCACATGAGATCAAAAGGTCGGCATTTGCTCAGGGATAAAACTCAGAATGCAGGAAGGGATAGGAAAGAAGGAGGAAGGGAAATGGTAAACACAAGGAAAAAGTGGGAAGAGTGTTGTTATATTGTGGGAACGCAATGAATGTCACAAAATGTGTATGAATTGTTGAATAGAAAAGCAATTTACTCTGTAAACTTTCATCAAAAAAAAAAAAAAGTCAATTCAGTATCTTATGGTCTGCAGCTACACCAAACAAATTCCCATTCAGTTTTTTAAACCTATCACACATGTCCTAGAATCTGAAACTGGGCAAAGCTTGCAGAAGCTGAATTCTAGTACTGGGACTAGCTTGTTTTGATCAGATTTTTCTCTCTCTTTTCATTGCCTAAGTTTTGAATGGCCTCAAAAAAGAAGTGATGGAATATTCTGTTGGGCAGATAAGTGCATATTGTAAAATTACAGACTCAAAATGCCTTATAACATTCCAGATATCACCACCAGTCTGTGGAGTCCTTCTGACCTACAGACTTCCAATTCCATAATAACTGAGGGCTTCTACCTTTTCCAGCCTAAATTATCCCTAGATGTACATGATATCCACAGGTAAATTGATTGATTCTGTTCTTTCATGTTCTGATCAGTGTACTTACCTGTTTGGCTCATGTCTGACAATAAATGACTTTTAGTGACATCTCCTTCCTAGAGTATTTGAAATCCTTTGAGACTCCAGAAGCCAATCTTCCATCTAGGTGTCTTCAGAATTAGGCTGGAGCCCAACTAGAGGCCTTTTGAGTTAACTCGGGTGGTAGAGAAAGAAGGTCTGTACCTGCCTGGAGTTCAAGGATGATTTACCAGACAATGGAATGCCAGACTATGAAGGTTCCTAATGATTCGGCTTTTTCCTGCTGCAAATTCAATGGTAGTGGCTATACATTTGAACATGCCCTGGGGCATGCTGTTTTGATGTACCACTATTTCTTTCAGGTGTTGGACCCTGTGACCCTTTGCTAATTTATCTTGCTCTCATAATACCACTTCACAGCAAGTCCCCTTAATCTCTTCATTTATTGAAGAGAAAATGGAGTGCCTGTATTGTCAGTCATCCCCTATTCATCAGCCTTTAGCCTATCCCCTGCTTTTTTCTCCTTTTCCAGAACAAAATAACTTATTAGCATTGGCATTCTGCCGAACACTGATTGCCCAAATGCCAAACAGTGCTTTCTTGGAGGTTCCCATCCCCAAAGCTCAAGCCTGGCATTGTGATGAGTGCTAAAAGTGTACTCAGTGTAGGGCTGGGAACTTCAGAGCTGGCAGGTAGAAGTTCACTGGGGAATCCAGCGAAGCACTCCTTGGTCCTCTGGAGAAGCTATTTTCAGTGGCCACTTAGGTTTGGGAATGCTGAAATGTAACTTTTAGGGCTCTAAGGGTCACATTTCTTAACTGGTAACACACAAGTGAGGCTGCACTGAATATCTGTCAAAGGATTTTCAAACATCAGTTAAATGCTGAAATTTGATACCCTCTTTTTTTTTTTTGGCAGATCATTAAACTGATGGGAAAGAGGTCTCTTAGAAATAAAATTCACATGTAGTTGCTGTAGTCACAGAATTAAGATTGAAATCTGAATCTACCTTTTCTGGAATAAGATCTTATTGCTTTGTTAAGGATCTTGATTTGTGCTACAGTTTTAGAATTATATTCAATTCAACACTAACTTCATGTATTTATTTTTAGTTTAGACTAACTTCTCTGAGTATGTCAATTATGATTGAAATTTCCTGGCATTAATTTTTTTCCTAGGCAAGCAGATTTCTATTGTTTAACTACTCAACTGTACCAGAGTAAGTCAGATAAACATACTAAAGGAAAGATTAAGAATGTCTGGCTTTATATTTTTAGTTTTTCCACCTTAGAAAGTAGCCTGCTGTTCCCTCATCCTGGAATGTTCTTTGAAAAAAAAAAAAAACTCACTGCCATAGAGTCAAATTGACTCACAGCGACCCCTCCTTGGCTTTCCAAGAAGGTTATCACTACAGAAGTAGATTTCCCAACCTTCCTTCTGAGGAGTGGCTGGTGGGTTTGTGTTTGAACCGCCAGCCTTCTGGTTAGCAATCAAATGTCTTAGGCACTACGCTACCAGAGTTCCTGGAATGTCCTATAACCATCACTATATCCAACATTCTACTTCTGGCAATCTTTCATGACGTAGTTCATATCTCACCTCCTTTGAGAAATATTTAATTTTGAACCACCCCTGCCCCAGCAATTCCCCCCTGCATATGCAGTGCCCCAGCATATCATCTTATCTTAGCCTTGAGTTCCATGGTGTTGTATAGTTTGCTATTTACATGTAGCAGAGTGCCTAAGGCACTTGACTGCTAACCAGAAGGCTGGTGGTTCAAACCCACCAGCCACTCCTCAGAAGGAAGATGGGGCAATCTACTTCCGTAGTGTGGGTCGCTATGAGGCAGGTCTGACTCGATGGCACACAACAACAACAATTTACATGTTGATAATCCCCTTCAGGGAACTCTGGTAGCATAGTGCCTAAGGCACTTGACTGCTAATCAGAAGGCTGGTGGTTCAAACTTCTGTAGTGATACTGCCTCGGAAACCCAAGGAGGGGTCGCTATGAGTCGGGTACAACTCGACTCAATGGCACATAACAACAACAATCCCCTTCAGGGAAGAAAGATGTGTAGTTTGCTTCTGCAAAGATTTACAGCCTTGGAAACCCTATTAGGCAGTTCTACTCTGCCCTATAAGGTCTCTGAGTCAGAATCAACTCTACGACATTGGGTGGGATTTTTTTTTTTAATGGTTTCATACCTTTCTATGTTGTAAGCTTTTGAAAAACGGATCTTTCTCCTCTATTTTTTCCAGTGTTTTAAGTTATAAAGAACATTTCTTCAAAAAACAATATACAAATATAAAATGATCACATTGTTTTTAGGTCAGTGGATATAAAAATAAAACTAACCCATATGTACAACTTCATTAAACTGGTAGCATGACCTGTGGTAGTTATGTTTATGTGTCAACTTGGCTGGGCCTGGTTGAGTGGCTGGGCAGCTGATGGTAGTTATGCCCCATGATGAGAATGGCAATCAACTCCATGGTGGGATCTACCACAAGCAGCTGAGTAGCTGCCTTTGGGATGTGGTCTGCTTCTTTGCATATAAGGAGAAGCATTGGGAATGGTCTCTAGCCTTTGGCACGCTTGGACCCTGCATGTAGCCGTGTTGTTGCTCAGCAAGCCTGCTATGTT
Source organism: Orycteropus afer afer (assembly GCF_000298275.1). Classification (NCBI taxonomy): domain Eukaryota; kingdom Metazoa; phylum Chordata; class Mammalia; order Tubulidentata; family Orycteropodidae; genus Orycteropus; species Orycteropus afer. Next base: position 16,423,224 of record NW_006921613.1, on the reverse strand, counting down.
CTGCCGACCTTGGGACTCACAATGGACTTAAGTTAATGGCCTGCCGTCTGGTTTGGTAACATCGGGACTGTGCCTTTTTATCTGTCAACCGTGGGGCTTCTTAGCCTCAGCAGCCAGCAGCTGAGTGAACAAACACCTCTAGCTCCAGTGGGCCAGGAGCAGAAGGCAGAGCTGGACCCCAAGGTTGAGGGGCTTTCACCCAGCCCCTAGAGCCTGACCCTTTGAACTTGGACTTAAAGCCTCCAAATTTTAAGAATAAACTCCTGTTTGTTAAGGCCATCCCATTTGTGGTATATTCCTGTCAGAGCAGCAGTAGGTAACCAGAACATGACCCATTGTGGAATTCTTAGAATCTTGCCCACTTAAAGATAGATGTGCATATCTGTAAATAACCTAGCTTTCACCCAGCAAGGGTAAAGAATCAGTTAAATCCATTCAGAAAAAGAAAAAAAAAATCAAAAACTAGAAATGTGAGATTCATTCTTGGCTTCTTCACCCTTTATATATGGTCAATCAACAAGATGTTAATATTTTACTTCCTAATTATCTCTGTAAGGAGCTCTGGCGGTGTAGTGCCTAAGGCATTTGACTGCTAACCAGAAAGTTGGCAGTTTGAACCCATCAGCCACGCCGCAGAAGGAAGACTGGGCAATTTATTTCCGTAAAGATTCACCACCTCAGAAACCCAAAGGGGGTTTGCCATGAGTAGGAACTGACTCGATGGTAGTGAGCACAGCACAGCAGCACAATTATCTCTGCAACCCAGTAGTGTGATTTGCAAACATTAGTCAGCATAAGGATCTCCTGGAAGGCTTGTTAAAACTGCCTACTGAGCTTATGAGGGCTGGCAGTTCAAACCCACCAGCCACTCCTCGGAAGGAAAACTGGGCATTCTGCTTCTGTAGTGATACCGCCTCGGAAACCCAAGGAGGACTCGATGGCAGAGAGAGAGAGAGGGAGAGAGATAGAATGAGCTCCAAGCCTTGAGTTTCAGAATCAGTAGATCTGGGATGGGGCTGAGAAGCCCTAGTGGCACAGTGGTTAAGTGGTCAGCTACTAACCAAAAGGTCAATGGTTTAAACCAACCACATGGCAATCTGCTTACATGATTTACAACCTTGGAAACCTATAAAGTCACTTTGAGTTGGAATTGACTTGACCCCAACTGAGTTTGGTTTTGGTTGTTGTTGCTCTTGGGGTGGGGCTGAGAATTTGCATTTCTAACAAGGGCCCAGGTAATCTGGGAACCACACTTTGAGGACCATTGCTTTAACCCATCCTTTACTATGTACTCCTTGCTTTTCACAGGGTTCCTAATTTCTACAAAAAGAAAAGAACTCCTAAGTTGTGACACAATAAGATGACTCAAATGAGGCATAAGGAAAGCTAGATTTGGTCCTGATCTTGAATGGTTTTCCTTGGTAGGTAGTGGTTGTCTGAAGTTAAAAAATGATCCTAACACATAGGAACGAGTTTTGGAGTGGTCCGGAGAGCCCCCTCCAGAGAGACCAGCAGATGAGGTCATGGTAATGCATGGAGTCAGGAGTAGAGGAAGGGGGAATGAAAGCTACAATCACTGTCAAAGGGGTGTTTTCTGTAGACAAGAGAATGGAGCTATTGTACACAAACTCAGTGGTTGCCAAGCATGTGGTCCAATTATTTTTGCCTATATGAGCATGGCACGGAAGGATCTCCTTAGAGGACCTGATTCACACAATTTGGTGTTTAGTCTGAGAGTAGCAGGCAAAACCCTGGAGAATCTGGGCCAAAAAATCTTTACAAGTACCTTCCTTCCAAATCCAGTATATGATACAATTAATTTGGAAAAACCACAACAGTAAAACGTCATCCTTAGAAATAGTACACCAACTGCAATTGGTAAAAGACCAATATGGGGCCTATCTTGCTCAAAATATTAACAGCAATAATGAGGATCACATGGTGGCCTTGGAAGGCAAGAAGTCCATAATTTAAATCTAGTGTTTAGCCTCCCAGAGAAATTGGAGGTTGGGAGTATGTACCCTTAGAACTTCCTCTCTCTTTGAAGGGTCTACTGTTGATTCTACTTATATTTAAAGTGTTGGTAAAGGTTCATATTATATTGGTCTCTAAGATTTAGGGTCTTAAAGAAATGGAAGACCACCTGCATGCTGGCTTCAATGACTAGAGTGGACACATGACTGGGTGTTTTACTTTTCTGGGCAAATACCATTCACTCTATAACACAGGAATGGGGATGTTTCTGACTCTTCAAGTTTCTCAGCTGCATGGGAAAAACTTTCAGATGATTGGCCTGAGCTCCAAGGACAGGGGCAGAGAAGGGAGGGGCAGTAACTACAACCTGGCCTCCAGGAGAGCAACACTCTCCTCCTTGAGCAGCACACACCACATAGGTGAAATTCAGAAACTGTCGCCATTCCTCCATGATATTTCCACCTGTTATACAAGCCCTGGCAAGGCACATCTGAGGAAGAGTGACTTACTGCAGGCTGCTCCATGAAACAGGGTCTGCAGTCAGAATATTCAGATAAGGCTATGAGCGAGAGGATGAATTCAGGTTAAAATAGACAGAATTAGAAACAGAATGGAAAACATGGTTCACTTCCTACTGGGGCAAGAAGTTAGAAAAATGAGACTGTGGTCTACATCTCGTTTTATGTGGTACTGACTGACCTAGGGGGAGGAGTGCAAGAGGATTTCTTTAATAATCCCTACTCTCAAAACCCTAATTCTGGCAGACCTCTATATTCCATGAAACACTGCACTTAACGGCACTCATTTGATCTAAGCCTTCTAAACCTGCAGAGAGGAAAAAGAAAAGAAAAAGAAAAAAAAACTCTCAAAGTTCTGAAATCCGAAAAAATAAACCAAAAAGTCATAGGACTGGAGTCATGGGCCTCCACTAATTCAACAAAGGATAATTGCAGAAAGTTATCAGAGATCTCAAAGGCTCCATAAAACACCATATTTATATACTGTACTTCCCACCAGTGAGAAGGGTTACAGAGCAAAATGGTTTGGAATGGGACAGGCTGATATGCAATGGGAACTATAAAAAGGGTTATACAATTGTTAGAAAATGTTATTATTTTCTGAGATATTTTAAGTGTTGAAGGTAATACAGCAATTGAGTAGCGCAAACAAGTCAGAACAAATATTTATTGAACTATAAGGAGCTCTGGTAGCATAGTGGCTAAGACACTTGCCTGCTAACCAGACGGCTGGCGGTTCAAACCCACCAGCCACTCCTCGGAAGGAAGGTTGGGCAAT
>NW_006921613.1:16403590-16419139 GCF_000298275.1 Orycteropus afer afer | reverse complement strand
TTAGCAGTCAAGTGCCTTAGGCACTATGCTACCAGAGCTCCCTGATTTGCATTAGTTTTATACAATAAATGCTTGATATAGAAATTAAGAAACAGAACACAAATGCTTCTAGGATTCCAGAGGACTAATTTTGGAACTATCTTAGTTTCAAAGATTAGACCCTAACTAACATGCTACTGTAATAGAGATCCTGAGACAGCATACTTACTTTTTAAATAAAGTTAAAAATTTCAATATTCATAAAAATACAACAGCTTTGTGTTTTCTCTACGAATAAAATTATCCTAATTCTCTAACATTGCTTTTGCATTAATGAAATCAAGGATTCTGCTTACCAAATAAGCAGCAGAAGTTCTTAGAAAATATGAGTCATGGTCAAGGCAATCAATGCTCCTCTAAAGCCAAAGACTGGTGGGAATAAGACGCAAACCTGAACTCCTGAATTTTAAAGATGTTTTCTAATAGAATCTAGTTTATCCCAACTTGAGATTTTACAATTTAACTAAAATTAACCAGAAATCATTTTAAGTGGACTTGAGGCTTAATAAGTTGATTTTTCTAAAATAAGTAAAACATTTCCCAATTGTATTTTCATTTGCCTAGAGTAAGATGCAATATAGATATAGTATATTAACTGTTTGTTATTGTTGTTGTTATGGGCCGCTGAGTCATCTCTGACTCATAGTGACCCCTCCTTGAGTTTCCAAAGGGGTATCTCTAAGAAGTAGATTGCCCAATCTTCCTTCCAAGGAGTGGCTGGTGGGTTTGAACCACCAACCTTCTGGTTAGCAGTCAAATGCCTTAGGCACTATGCCACCCAGAGGTCCTGTGTTAGATGTTCCCTATTATTTGTAATGAAATTTCCAAACCATTTTCTCCTCACTATAAAATAAGTATAAATATCCATTTTATAGATGAATGATTAAGGTACAAGAAAGGTAAAGTGATGTGGGGTATCTGAATGGAGAAAAGAAAGAAAGATGGGTTTTGGAGACAAAGGACCAGAGTTTATATGTAGTACAACCTCCCACTAGCTTTGAGCAAGTTCCTTTGGCAGCCTGGGCCTATTCCTTCAACTCTAAAATGGGGATAATACCACCCACCTCTCAAATGGTTGATTAAAGGGATAAGTAAGCAACCAGCAAAGTACCTAATACATAGTTAGCCATTCCATAAATATAGGCTTTCCCACCAATCCACAGTCTCAGTTTCTTCACCCAGTATAATGGGTATATAATCAATCTGTGAGGTAAATGAGCTAATAATACATATAGAGTGCTGGCAAGCACAGGCTAGTATCTTTGTAATCTCCCTAATATTCCCTCCCTTACCCAAGGCCCTACAGCTACTAAGTGGCTGAGCCACAATCAAATCCAAATCTTGGCTGCACTAGAGAACTGCCTCCGCATTCACATTTTATTTATGGTAGTGTCTTGTTTAACTGTAAAAGCTAATTTAATCTAGCTGCTTAATCAGTTGTTACTTCAATGTGTTCCCAGTAAATTCAGATTCTTTTCTAGGGTCACTTTCCCTTTTCATAATCACACACACACACACAAAAGTGATTACTATTTCTAAATTGAAAATGTGTATGTTTCTTAATACATATTTCTATGTACTGAAATTCTGTACTATAAATCCTTACTGATTTGGAAATAAACTAGTATATTGTGAAATGTAGTTAAAAATCTATTCCTTAGGATATTATATACCTAAGCATTTCAATAACTCCATTGAGTATACTGGATTCAAAGATACTATGTAGCCTTTTCATTTTTCCTATTTTCCCAGATAACATAACAAAATAAGGTAAAAAGTGTGGTACATAGATATAGCTATGCATAAATGAAACAGAGGAGTGAAAAATATGGACCAGATCTGCATTTGTGAGGCAATGACCTTCAAAACTGTCAGGGAGCTGTTAACAATGTTCTTCACAGGGGAGCAATTATATTACAACCCTCCTATGTATACTTTCATTTCTCATAGTCTACAAATACATTTGCTTATCAGAAAGAATAGTCTGGTGACTGTGGCAACCTTCATTGAGAAGACATAAGGCATCTTCATCACCTTAATAATCACATCCTAAATGCCAGAGCAGTTTAACTGCTGCAATATGAGAGATCAGACCAATACTTTAACAGAATTTCCTACAACTGAAATTTACTAAATGTGGCTATCATGCCCCTAATCCAGTGATTCTGGAATATCCTAAGTGATCTCCAATTATCTCAAGAGGCACTGAAATATTTTTAAAATAGATACCTTATTTAAGTTAAAATATAGCATATAACACTTTAAAGAAAAGGAGTTCAAATGATCACCAAATTATTTTTTCAAATATAGGGTACTGCAATTCCTTTAATGTTGGGAATATTGCTTTAGCCTAATAAGAATTTCACAGTTCCTTTGTATATTGCTTTCAAAGACCCAGTGCCCAGTGTTTGACAAATCAGAATATGTGTATGTGCATGCAAACACACGCGCACGCACACACACACTTTACAGAAATGTAAAAGGGTTTGGAAAGTTGCTAAGAAAAACTCAATCTCTAAATGCTCCAGAAAGCTATATGCACAAAACATTACTTTCACATAAAATGTTTTTTTACATTTTCCCACGTGGGTAAAAACAAAAGCAATTCACAGTAGTGGTGCCAAAGAGTGACAATATTACATATACTTTAGAATGCTATGTTTTTAGTTAGATGCCATGCAAGAATCACAATTCACACTTACTACAGTATGACATGTACCACCAACCTTAACTTAAAAAAAAAAAAAAACTGTCCTAAATGCGTTAATAACATATTAAATTGTAATAACATAAGACCAGCAGGAAAAGAAACACAACCATAGGTGGATATAACAAGCATAAATACAATAAGTAAATAATCTTTTTCGCAAAGATAATGAAAAATATTCACAACTATAATACCAGTCAACCAACTTCAAAGGTTCCATTAACTGGGAAATATAACTAGTTACATTACTATGATTCCTAAAAACACAAGGTTATTCAGTATATCTAGTGGAGTGGTGATATGAATTGTGTTTCATATGTACTCTATACTTTAGCAAAAGTTAATGACCTGCTCAGAATTTTTATTTCACCATTTACCCCAAAAAGTATTTTGAAGAAAAAAAAGTATTTTGAAGACTTGAGAAGTCTAAACTTCACACTGCCCTTGAAATGCTATTGTGCAAAACCTTTAGTTTTTAAAACAAAAGAATAAAGATTTTACAGGCTCTTGATAATGTAATCAAATGCTGAAGATGTCAACCTCAATGTTTTCCTCTCCCCGTCCAAAAAAAAAAAAAAAAACCCAACTGTGTATGGCACATAAAGATACAATGGAAACAAAAAGGATCAAGATACTCATTCAGTAAGGAAAAAATACATCTCTCTGTCAACTACAAGAATTCTTTCACTTGATGGCTAGCATCTTTATGACTGCTTGATCTGTATTTAAGTGGCCTTTAAAAGAGATTCTGTGCTCTTCTTTCTTTACCCTCATGGACCTTTGGCAGCAGTCAGCACTTATGTCCAGAGCTGGGGTTGGGGGAGGGCGGGGAGGAAGAGTGGAGAGAAAGCTGAACTGAGCACCGAGTCAGCGGAGAGCAGCTGCTCTCATACACTACCCATCGTCTTTCTCCTACACCGCTATTTTCCTCTATTGAGCATTGTCAGCAAAAAAATAAATAAATAAGGGGCGGGGGGGACGACGACGAGAGGGAGACAAAGAGGGTAGGACTCAGGCCAACAGTTTTTGTCTGCCACATCTGAGCTGAGAAGCCCCTTCTGGTTTCTTGCAGCAAAGCAAGGGATCAGGTGAGACCCCTCCGGGTCCAACTCAATTGTGCTTCTCCAGAAAGAGGAGTTTCCGGCTTTGAGCGCAGGATCCTCCTGACTGATGAACTAAACACCGGAGCATTGTTGATGTTTTCCATCTCTGACTTTACAAAGAAGGAGAGGGCTGTGACTGCTGTCTACTACTCTTTACGTGCTACACAGCAGTAGTGAAGGAACATAAGCAAGGGGTTGTACAAATCCCTTAAAAAAAAAAAAAAAAAAAACAGGTTCTGAAGAAATGCTGTGCAGCATTATTGTATTGGCGTTTTTTGTTTTGTTTTTGTAAGTCACCGATTCTTTCTCGCCATCTCCAAGCCCCAAATCGCTGAGACTTGTTGCTATTTCTTGACCCCACACCCCCCGCCCCCCGAACTGCCCAACACGATATGGTTTGGGGAGAGAAAGGCGGGAGAGGGGCCTAAATCTTTAAAGCCCAGAGGGCTGGGTTCCCTTCCATAGATAGGCCACTCTGCATGGGCTGCGCGTTCAGTAATACCTTCAGAGAGCTCTGACTCACAAATGCTGGAGGGAGGAAATTATGACATAAACCATTATTATCCCTCCAACCAAAGAGAGATAAGAAAAGCTGGCCAGCAATCCTTGCCCCGCAGGCGAGCCTGAGCCTGAGACCCCCGACGGGGCGGCCGGAGTACTAGCCACTCGCCCAGCTCGCCTCCCTCAGAACTCCCGGGAAGATGCTCCCCACGCGGGCTGGATTGAGGGGAGGACCGAGCACCCCTCACCATGAGAGATGGGAAGGCAGGAGTTGGGGTCCGGGACGCGAGTGTCGCCCCGCGGCGGCGCTGAGCGCTGGGTACCCGGCTCGCGGCAGGGGCTCCAACGGAGGCGCCCTGCACCGGGAACGTCCGCCGCAGCCCAGGCGGACAAAGCGCGAAGCTGGGGCTGGGGCGATCCCTGGGCGGCGGCCGCGGGCCAAGTTGCCCCGAGTCGGGGAGCAAGGGGTCCCGCGGGCGGGGCGGCGCGATGCTGACCTGGATGGTGCAGGTGTACTCGCTGTCGTCCAGCAGCCGCACGGTGCAGCTGTACTCGCGCTCCAGGCTCCTGCTGCTGCCGCTCATCAACCTGCTCAGCATCTTCCCACCCGCTCGCCCGCCCCCGGGAGCGACGCGGCGGCGCTGCAGACCCCGAAACAGGCGCCCCTCAGCCGGGCAGCTCCGCGCCGGCCCCGAGCACCTGCATCATCACCCCAGCCCGCCGCCGCCGCCGCCGCCGCTGCCTCCTGCCGGTCCCGCCCCTCCTCCTTCTCCTCCTCCTTCTCAGCCGCCACCGCCTCCCCCCAGCCCAGAACAAGCGCCCGGCTCTCTCCTCCGCGCCCCACAGCCCGTGCCCAGCTCGTGGGGCGGGGCCTCAGTGGGAGGGGGGTCCAATGGGGGTCAGCGCGGCAGAACCGAGTGGCAGACGGAAAAGCCAATCGGGATGGGGCACTGCGATGATGGGCAGGTTGGGCACGCAATCGCGGGGAAGCAGTCGGACCGAGCCCAGAGAGACCTGCTCTCTGGCATCCCAAACTGCGGGCTCCTCTTTTCTCCGCGGTTCGAGTGGCGGCTGTTTCTCCTTCCCCGTGCCAGGTGAGGGCACCCTGCTGGATTTATGTCGGCTGCCTGGAAGACGCTGGGGTCTGCTGCAGGGGGCCATGTCTCCCTCCACTCTGCAACACTGTGGTTCCCGCCCTCTGGAGAGCCCGGCGACGAGATCACAATCCCTGTACCTGCAGAGTTCGGGCGCCTCCTGCTCCGCACTAGGAAGCTGCCCCCACCTGCGCTGCATCCCACGTCTGTCCGGCAGACCTCCGTCTTCCATCCTTCTCATTGTGGGGGAATATCTGCTTTACAAGAGCTGTTTAAATTAAAGCTTCATGGTCCTTAGAGCTTCTTAAGCACCTGGGTTTACCTCCTAGAAAATCTTCCACTCTAACACTCCTTGCCACCTTTTATATTCATAAGACAAAAGAGAGAGGCTGAGGCATGCTCCATCAGCTGGTATGGAGCAGAGGGAACGATGGATCCTTTCCTTGAAGCTTTAGAACTATAATTACATCTTCAGACTTTATCAACAGAACACCACGGAATGTCAGGAGATAAACATTACAAAGAAAAGAATTGTCTCTTGCTCTTCGTGACTCCCCATCTAAAGACTTCAAAATTCTTTATAAAAACTTCACTAAGAGACATAATATCCTCCCTCAACGATTCTAGTTTAACCTCTCAGAATTTTGATGGGAGAAAATGTAAAAGAATCATATCAACACAAAACACTGATGTTGTAATAAGTACATTAATTTAAAATGATAAAATATACATAATTCTTATTACATTTGTTTACACCTGTTTATAGGTATATAAGGAGCGCTCTAGTGGCGTAGTGCCTAAGGCATTTGACTGCTAACTGGAAGGATGGTGGTTCAAACCCACCAGCCACTCCTCCGAAGGAAGATTGGGCAATCTACTTTCATAGTGATACCACCTTGGAAACCCAAGGAGGGGTCGCTATGAGTCTGATCAACAGGGCAGTGAGGTGTTTTTTGTTTGTTTTGTTTTGTTTTTTTGGTTTATAGATATATAACATTAAGAATTCGGAAGGAAGGTTGGGCAATCCTACTTCCGTAGTGATACTGCCTCGGAAACCCAATGAGGGGTCGCTATGAGTCGGGGCCGACTCGATGGCACATAACAACAACAACAACAACAACATTAAGAAAAATAAAACCCTTCATTAGTCTAGAAAAACATCCAACCTTTGCAACATGCTTCTTCTCTAGGGTCTTTACAGTCTGGGTGGGTTTTTCTTTTGTCTGTTTTGTTTTGTTGCCTAATTTTTTTGCATGACTTTTTTCCCCCCTCTCTGCAATTATCCCCTCAGTAACCTGGATTATTCTCCTTTTTATAGCTGCATTCTTCCTTGTGATATTTAATAAGGACAGGAGCAGGTTACTCTTCTAAATGAAATCCTGATGGAATTAATTATGAGACTAAAACTAGTGAGTCAGATGTTTTATCCATAAAAGCTAGGCATGCACTCCACTACTTTGTAGTTCCAGAAGGTAGCCTGGTACCTGTAACATAATACCCAAACAGACCAGCTGCTGTCAAATAGACTCTGACACGAAACAACCTCATGTGTGCAGAACTGCATACATAGGGTTTTGGGGTTTTTTTCAACCTATCTAGGAAGTTAGGCTCTCCTCCCCTCCCATCCCTGGTAACCAACAAAGAAAGTTTCCTTCCATGTGTAAACTTTTCCTTGAGTTTTTACAATAGTCAACTAATACAATATTTATCCTACTGTGATTGACTTATTTCACTCAGCATAATGTCCTCCAAGTTCTTCCATATTTTGCGGTGTTTTGCAGATTCTACATTATTCTTTAGGGTTGCATAGTATTCCATTGTGTGTGCATGCACAGTATGTTTATCCATTCCTTGGCTGATGGCCACTTAGGTTGTCTCCATCTCTTTGCTACTGTGACCAGTGCTGTATTGAACATTGGTGTGCATATATCTGTTCCTGTCTTGCTTCTCACTACTTTAGGATATATACCTAGTAACAGGATTGCTGGATCAGATGATACTTCTATTTCCAACTTTTTTAGGAATCGCCATACCGATTTTCATAGTGGCTGTATCTTTTTATAGTCCCACCAACAGTGTATGAGAGTCCCGATCTCTCCACATCCTTGCCAGCATTTATTATTTTCTGTGTTGTTGAACTTTTCTATTAATGCTGGGGTAAGATGGTATCTCATAGTTGTTTTGATTTGCATCTCTCTAATAGCTAATGAGCATGAACATTTCTTCATGTGTTTGTGGGCTGCCTGAATATCTCCTTTGGTGAGATGTCTGTTCATGTCTTCTGCCCATTTATTAACTGGATTGTTTGTCTTTGATGTTGAGGTGTTGGAGTTTTCTATAAATTTTAAAGATAAGTCTTTTGTCCTATATGTTACTGCCAACTTCATAGGCTTTTCAAGGCTGTGACCTTTCAGAAGCAGATTACCAGGGCTTGCTTTCTAGGTAGGTGGGTTTAACCATTTGCACCATCCAGGGACTCCTGCAACCTATCAGGTATTCAGTAATCTTTGTTGTGCTGAAGTGAATGGAATTAATAGTGTGGTAGTTATGATTGTGTTGTCAACTTGGCTGGGCCTGGTTGAGTGGCTGGGCAGCTGATGGTAGTTATTCCCCATGATGAGACTGGCAATCAACTCCATGGTGGGATCTACCACAAGCAGCTGAGCATGGTCTCTAGCCTTTGGCATGCTTGAACCCTGCATGTAGCTGTGTCATTGCTCAGCAGCCTGCCATGCTCTGCCGACCTTGGGACTTAAAATGGACTTAAACTAATGGCCTGCCATGTGGTCTGGTAATATCAGGACTGTGCCTTTTTACTTGTCAACCTTGGGGCTTCTCAGCCTCAGCAGCCAGCGGCTGTCTGAGTGAAGAAATGCCTCTAGTTCCAGTGGGCTGGGAGCAGGAGGCAGAGCTGGACCCCAAGGTTGAGGGGCTTTCACCCAGCCCCTAGAGCCTGGCACTCTGAACTTGGACTTAAAGCCTCCAAATTGTAAGAATAAACTCCTGTTTGTTAAGGCCATCCCATTTGTGATATATTTCTTGTCAGAGAAGCACTAGGTAACCAGAACAGAATTTGGTACCAAGAGAGTGGGGTGCTGCTCTGACAGATACCTAAAATGTGGAAACAGAAGTGGAGTGCATCCTTGACCCGACAACATGGCTGAGAGACCCCGTCATAAGGCATGACAGACGGTAGGACAGACGTCAAGAGACCGGCATGAGAGACGGCAGGAGCAGAGCTGAGAGAACCGGCATGAGACAGCGACAGCCTTACCAGCCCATGGAGGAGAAAGCCTGATGCCTTTGGTTAGGCAGCTTACTGGTGGAGTGGGTTGCCTTCAGGCATTAATTGGTAGAAAAGATCAGCATGAAATGGAGCAGCAGGTTGGCCGGCCCATGGAGCAAAAAAGTCGAGTGCTTTTTGGGCAAGGTTTTTCAGCGGAGTGGGTTGCCTTCGGCATTAATCAGCAGAAGCCAAGAGACTAAGAAAACGGAAGCAGAGCTGCCTCAGCCTTAAGGGTAGGACCATGGCCTTTGGGGGTGGAACGATCACAGCCCCTAGGTTTCAAAGGGTCAGACCTTCACCAACTTGGTTCTGGAGTGTGGGGCTGCTCGTTCATGTGAGCCAGTGGGATGGAGCCATAGCCGCTGCCCAAGAGTGAGGGGCGGGGCTGCCATGCCCAAGAGGGAGAGGAATGGGCCGCCAGGCCAAGGGGATGAGGTTGCCACTTAGAGGAACTAGGGGACTGGAGCCACCCAGTTGAAGAGACCTGTACAGATTCCACCCACTGAAGATCTGTACAGGTGCCAAGTTGACAAGGGGTGGAATTGTGGTAGTCATGTGTGTCAGCTTGGCTGGGCCTGGTTGAGTGGCTGGGCAGCTGGTGGTAGTTATTCCCCATGATGATCAACTCCATGGTAGGATCTCCCACAAGTAGCTGAGTAGCTGCCTTTGGGTATGTGGTCTGCTTCCTGTATACAAGGAGAAGCTTTGAGAATGGTCTCTAGCCTTTGGCATGCTTGGACCCTGCATGTAGCCGTGTCGTTGCTCAGCAGCCTGCCATGCTCTGCCGACCTTGGGACTTAAAATGGACTTAAGCTAATGGCCTGCCTTGTGGTCTGGTAACATCGGGACTGTGACTTTTTACTTGTCAACCTTGGAGCTTCCAGCCTCAGCAGCCAGCAGCTGTTTGAGTGAAGAAACACCTCTGGCTCCAGTGGGCTGGGAGCAGGAGGCAGAGCTGGACCCCAAGGTTGAGGGGCTTTCACCCAGCCCCTAGAGCCTGGCACTTTGAACTTGGACTTAAAGCCTCCAAATTTTTAAGAATAAACTCCTATTTGTTAAGGCCATCCCATTTGTGGTATATTTTTGTCAGAGCGGCACTAGGTAACCAGAACAAATAGATAAAGGTATTCTACCTAAATCCCAGAGGAAGATCTGTAAAGAACCTAAGAGAACTTCCAGAACGTTTTGGAGACAAGTCAAATCATTAATACGCCAAAGTGATATTCTCCAAAGCTCAGCTTTATGGTGTGGTTGAGAGAAGATACAGATGATTTCAGACAGGTAGAACTTTTGTTGAAGACCAAACTAAAAAACCAAACTCACTGCCCATGGAGTGGGATCCGATTCATAGCGACCCCTCCTTGGATTTCCGAGGCAGTATCACTACAGAAGTAGATTGCCCAACCTTCCTTCCAAGGTGTGGCTGGTGGGTTTGAATCGTCAGCCTTCTGGTTAGAAGTCACAAAAGTTGCTATTCATTATTGAGTCTAGAAGAGCAAGAAAAAATGCCCATTAAAGTGATGGTAGGGAAGTATGGTTAACATAAATAAATTAAATAAGCAGCTGTTAAAAAGAAAAACACCAGAAATCCAGAAAAGTTCTAAAGAAATGAATACATATAGTCTTTTTTCAAAGTATGACCATGGATGAAATCAATAGGGATGAGATTGTGGATTCTATGCCAATGTGCTAAGTAGTGTTCACGCTCAGCCCAGGGAAGCTATGTCTGCTTAGAGCTTCAGCTCACTAACAGATCAGTTAGATACCTATCCATATTTATGCAAAATATCCAAAAAGAGCATCAAAGTTTCCATTCCATTTCTCTGATACTGAACACTTTGTGAGGAAAACAAAGAATGGAAACATAATAGAGAGAAAGCAAAAATCCATCAGCTTCTGAGTTAGATTTTACAGCTGTGTCTGAGGATAGTTGTTACATGTTAGATGTATACCTCTACAACAAGGCTCAAGAGCAGAAGCCTAATGGGAACTAGAAAGAAGGAGATCATACAAAATAAAATTGAAGGATACTTTGTTTACCATTGTTTTTCCCAAGTCTATTAAGCAGAATGCTCAGGATGGGAAAGATTTGTTCAATGAAAGGCCTCATATGACCTTGAGAACCAAAATTCACAAGCTTTCATGAGTCTTTGAATATAAAGAAGGTCATATTTAAAATAAAACTCCAAAGTACAACAGCTCTGAGCCCCCACTTGCAAAATTAACAGGATTTCGGCCCCCTCTAGAGTTTCTCTCCCCTCTCTACTATGAAAGAGTGCCCTGGGGAGAGCTGTCTCCTACATATGCCTGTAATAATAACTAAACTACTTCCACCTCTGCTTCAGATGGCCCATACCCTGATGAGCTATCTCTTGCAGTTCTGGGACGCTAATCTCTCTCTTGTTTCTGTGACCTTCTCCATTGCCTTGAGATTGGGTAGGAAGGGGCACTGCCCTCTCAGGCCCCTCCTGAACATAGGTTCCTCCTACCAAAGTCTCCTCATGGTACAGCTAAGACAGGCTGTAACTTCTAACAATATCTATAGATAGGAAATATAATCCAAAGAGTAACCTGAGGGTATGATACAGGTACTTTCAAACTCTTCATGGTCTAGATACAGGCCTGCCTTACTGTTGAGCTTCCAGCCTGGGTCCATGGAAGTAAAGACAGCTTCCCCTCTTCATGAAGAGTCCTCCTGACCATGTTTTGAGCATCCAAGCCTACCCACTGTGAAGCTCAGAGAAGAAAACAATACTCATAATCCAGTTTAAGGTCCACCATCAAAATGCAATTTTCAGTCCCAGGTGCTACTTCTTCTCAATATGACTGGCCAATGGGAATATCTGTTCTCTTTTGGGGAAACCTCACTCTCCATCCTCAGGCATGTGGCCTCGACCTCTGACCCAACTGATCCATCATATATCTTAGGCTGGGTTCTCTAGAGAAACAAAACCAGTGAAGGTGTGTATATACAGACAGATACGTAGATTTATCTCAAGGAAATGGCTCACATGGTCGTAGAGGCTGCCAAGTCCCAAGTCTGTGGGTCAGGTGTCAGGCTGGAAGCTTCTCCTGACTGATATAGCTGCTCGATGACTCCAAGATCAGCATGTCAGATAGCAGTCTCCTGGCTTACAGGCTGTGGAGGCTGATGAATCCTAAGAACTGGACGTGAGATGATGACAAGCCAAATGCAGGTTCCAGAGCAAACCAAAACCTTGCTGGAACGTCCTATATACTGGGGGCTGGCCACACCACCAAGGAAATTCCCTTTCAACTGATTGGCTTCTCATAGCAGATCTCATGATGGAAGTGATTACATTGTATCATATCACAAAATGAGGGATGACTACATCATTACATACATGCCAAATTCCATCATTACATAACTGCCAACTACATCATAACTGTCAAACCACTGAGAATCATGGCCCAACCAAGTTGAAACACAACCTTAACCATCACACCTTAGAATGTAATAGTATAACATCAATAAATTTCTCACAAAGATTGAGTTATTCACTCTCTGCAAGTAGGACCAGATAGAGCCTCTCCAAAGCCAGTCCAGTCCCTTTGCCTACTTATTCTCCTATAAGTGGTGAGGATCATGCCTATCTGTGATTTCCTACATCCTTTAGGTCTCAGCTTTTGTTCTCCTAAAAACAAGGGTTCAAACAAGGACTCTCACATCTACACAGAAACAACTATATATTGACACCAGTTTAAAGAAACTAATTGACACCCCAACTCATGGTGACCTCATGTGTGACAGAGTAGACCTGTGCTCCATATGGTTTTCAGTAGCTGATTTTTTGCAAATATATCATCAGGCCTTTCTTCTAAGGCACTTAGAGACTCAAACCTCTAACCTTTCCATTAGCAGTCAAGCATATTAATGGTTTGCACCACCCAAGGACTCCTATGAATTGACAAAATATGGTCTAAATCAACAGAAAGGAAAGAAATTCTTCTTCCCTTCAAAGCATCATTGTCTACAGAAGCAGTGGTCTGGCTCCATACACAAAGATTTGCTTATCCAAATGAAGCACTCCACTTCTCAGTCTAAAGCATCTGTATTCAGGTTAATTTAAAAAAAAAAAAAAAAAAACTCACTGCAATTCAGACTCCTAGCTATACCCATTGGGTTCTGAGGCGGTAAATCTTTACAGAAGTAGATTGCCTCATCTTCCTTCCTCAAAGTGGCTGGTAGGTTTGAATTGTGAACCTTCTAGTTAGCATTCAAATGCCTTAGGCACTGTGCCACCAGAGCTCCTTATTCAGGTTAATAGTTGCTTATTATTTTCCAAGAATAATGGATATAAACTAGCTTTAATCTGAGTAGGTAAACTATTAATGCAGTTTTCTGAGTAGTCTGCCTCTGAAGAGATATTCACATCTCTTTTATCATTTGATAGACAGCCTTCTAACTTCTACTACTAACCCTTAGGATTTTCAGTTTAGCACCCTGTTACATTTAGAAGAGGTTATTTTTTCTTTTTGGTCTTTTTTAATGGAAATACAAGAAGTACATCTTTTCAAAAACTTTAAAACACAAGCATTAATTTAGCATTTTCTATGTGTCAGGTACTCTAACAGCTTTCTAGACTATATAAGATATGATCAAGACATTAAGAAGTTTACAATCTAGAAGAAAGTGTCATATGAATGTACAACTAGTACATACACAATACCCAGACCATAAGTAAAGTACTACAGAGCACACAAAAAAATGTCACAGTTATTTAAGCTTGGGAAGCAGCAAAGCCTTGACAGAGTAGAAGGAATTTGAGGGGTCCTGGAGAATAGAGTAGTATGGTGACAGGTGAAGAAGCAAGAGAGAAAAAGGATGTGGGATGATGAGTGACATTTTAAGTAGAAGAAACAGCATAAGCAAAGACATAAAGGCACGCACACATATAGCATGTTCCAGAAACTGCAAATATCTCTGGGTGGATAATGTGTGAAGTATGTTAACTAGGGTAAGGTAAACTGAAATCAGATCATGAAGGGCATTAAATTCCATTCTTAGGAATTTGGACGTCGTTGTATAGATAGGAGGGGACCATTGACGGTTTAAGCAGAGAAGTGACAAGATCAGATCTGTGTTTAGAAAACGATCATTTTGATGGCAGTGTGAAGGATTAAATAAGAGTAAAAGGAGATTATTTACTAGGGAAAAATAGATTCTGAAAACAATAGAATGTCTTTAATGAGGCGTCAGAAGCATTTATAATAGATCTTTCAGATGTAACAGGCTTTATTTTATTCTCCAATTACGATTCATTTTCCTTATATTTCCAGCTAGTTTTCAGCCATTATTCTAGCAACAGAATGTATAAGAGACAAAGAAAATTAATTCATTTATTCAAAAAACATTTACTGACTGGCTACTATGTGTAAGTCTTTATGCCAAGTGCTAAAAGAATTCAAAGATGAATAAAACATGTTCCTGATCCTCAAGGAATTTACAATCCCATGCAATCTGCAAAATTATTTCAACAACATTTATTAGGTGTTCAGTGTATGCAGATTAATAGTTTTCCACTTGGGGTGGAAAACAGAATCTAAAGGAAAAAGGCAACACTGATATGAGAAATAGCCCAAAGTTTGTGGGCAAAAGAAATATGCAAACAAGAGGAAACTAGAGAACCCTTATTTCTTAATTAATCGTGGTAATTGACTCCTGGCTCTG
This sequence comes from Orycteropus afer afer, assembly GCF_000298275.1. Classification (NCBI taxonomy): domain Eukaryota; kingdom Metazoa; phylum Chordata; class Mammalia; order Tubulidentata; family Orycteropodidae; genus Orycteropus; species Orycteropus afer. Next base: position 16,404,717 of record NW_006921613.1, on the reverse strand, counting down.
TAAAACGAGATAATTAGCATTTTTGTACTTCCTTTCACCCTCTGCACTCTAATTCCCAATTTGTGTGACCTATATTATTTGTATTTTGCCAGAGTTTATAATATTTATAGCTTTGGGCAACCATATTTCCTCTAGTTCTTTAGACTTCTGTGTTCAAAGGGATTCAGTGGTTACCACTAGTCCTGTTATCTTAGTGTCATCATTCCTGGTTTTTTTCAAAATTTTTATACCCATCCTGGTAAGTGGTATTTCTTTGTTAAGTAGTTTGTTCAATAATGGCCAATGGCCACATTACGTGAGTTCTTTATTGTCTGGCTCTTGCCTTTACACTTTAACATATACTTGCATAGAAATAGAATTTGTGGCTCACACTTTCTTCACTTTCTCAAAGAATTTTGTAGCCATGGTTTCTTTTTTGCTTGTTTGTTTCTTTTTTACTGACATTTGCTATTGAGAAGTCTGAGGTGAGTCTAACTTTTTCCCTTATAGGTAATTTTTTTTCCCCTTGGATGTCTGAAGAATTTATATCTTTAATCCTGAAATCCAGTAACTTAATCAGAATACATCTCAGAATACATGCTAATCAATTATCCCTAGCATGAGATATGTGATTTTCTGTATAATACCTCATTAATTTTGAATTTCTTGTGTTCTCTTCCTCAAGGACACAATTAGCCCTATACTGGATCATCTTTGACCGTATCTTTTATTTTCTCACAATTCTTAAATCTTTTGCCTTTTTCCTCTCCATTCATTGTGCTTATCTCAAGTCTTTTGCCCATGTCATTAACTTGATTTTTAGCCAAATCTATTTTCTTCCTTGCTGTTGCAAATTTATTCATATGATCTGTAATGATATTATTTTTGTTCTCAATCATTCCATTGTTGTTATATCTCATCTTGAACCTCTTACTTTATTGAAGTTTATTTCTTTCTGAGTCTATCACACAAAATATTCATAAGAAATACACTTCTCTGTTTTCTTCTAGACTAGATTCTTCATCTGTGCTTTAAAAATCTTGTTTCTCCATTCCTCTTGAGAACAGGAACTAGACAAGGATGCCCGCTATCACCACTTCTATTCAACATTGTACTGGAAGTCCTAGCCAGGGCCATAAGGCAAGAAA
>NW_006921613.1:16399837-16400765 GCF_000298275.1 Orycteropus afer afer | reverse complement strand
AAAAAAAAAAAAAAAATCTTGTTTCTTTCTATCATGTTTCGATGGTAGCCATGCCATTATATCTCATCTTGTTCATGCTTAGCATGGACAAATCTTTTGGACTTTCTGTTTGCTCTTAGACGTACCATTTTTGCTTCCCCCAGTTTAAGAGTTGCGTATTACTTCCTAGTCAATTTTCTGTAATGTGAGGATGCAGGATAAGGAGAAGAAACAGAGTTTGAGCTGAGTGATCCCTTATTAGACTTTGCTGTCTTGTAAGATAAAATTAAGTGGCCTGTTCCAGTTTATTTGCTCAGCATACAGATTGAATAAGTATGGTGAAAAGATACAACCCTGACACATGCCCTTCCTAATTTTAAACCATTCAGTATTCCCTTGTTCTGTTTGAAAGACAGACTCTTGGTCTATGTACAGATTCCTTATGAGCACAATTAAATGTTCTGGAATTCTCATTCTTCGCAACATTATCCATAATTTTTATGATCCAGTCAAATATGCCTCATCTGCTGCAAAAGACCTCTTTAAAGTGTTGAAGAGCAAAGATGCCACTCTAAAGACCAAGGTGCCCCTAACCCAAGCCTAACCCAAGCCACATTCATATCATGTGAAAGCTGAACAATGAAAAAGGAAGACAAAAGAAGTATTGATGCCTTTGCAAAGACATCACTCAAAAGGAAAACTACAGACCAATATCCCTCATGAATATAGATGTGAAAATCTTCAACAAAATCCTAGCCAATAGATTCCAACGACATGCCAAGAAAATCATTCATTATGACCAAGTGGGGTTCATATCAGGTATGCAAGGATGCTTCAACATTAAAAAACAATCAACGTCATCCACCACATAAATTAAACAAAGGAAAAGAACCACATGATCATATCAATTGATGCAGAAAAGGCATTTGATAAAATCCAACACCCATTC
>NW_006921613.1:16396092-16397706 GCF_000298275.1 Orycteropus afer afer | reverse complement strand
TTCAGAGGAGTGGCTGGTGGGTTTGAACCGCCAGCCTTCTGGTGAGCAGTCAAATGCCTTAGGCACTATGCTACCAGAGCTCCCATTAGCCATTAGAGAGATGCAAATCAAAACAACAATGAGACACCATCTTGCTCCAGCACTAGTAGCAAAGTTCAAAAAGACAGAAAATAACAAATGCTGGCGAGGATGCAGAGAGATTGGGACTCTCATACACTGCTGGTGGGACTGTAAAATGGTACAGCCACTTCTATCCTAGAAGTGTATGGTCATTCCTTAAAAAGTTGGAATTACAAACACCATTTGACCCAGCCATTCCATTACAAGGTATATACCTTAAAGAAGTGAGAGTCAGCATAAGAACAGACATATGCACACCCATGTTCATCACAGCACTATTTACCACTGCCAAAAGATGGAAACAACCTAGTTGTCCATTATTTGAGGAATGGATAACCAAACTATGGTACATACACACAATGGAATACTATACAACCCAAAAGAATAACGTAGAATCCGCAAAACACCGCATAATGTGGATGAACTTGGAGGACATTACACTGAGTGAAATAAATCAATCACAGAAGGACAAATATTGTATTAGTCCGTTATTGTAAAAAGTCAAGGAAAAGTTTATATATGGAAGGAAATTTTCTTTGTTGGTTACCAGGGGTGGGAAGGGAGGGGAGCGAACACTGTTAGATAGGTAGCGGTAAGTAGCGATTTGGGTGAAGAGGAGGACAATGTACCAAATGTGAGTGATCAACATGGTGGCATTGAAGAAGAAGAAGACAGAGAGAGGTACATGGGAGATACAGACAACAAAGACTAACCTTTTTGCATGTATAGTACTGCGTTGTCAGTGAAGGCAAACATGGATATACAGGTGGATAGATGGGTGGACAGTCTGATTAGTTATGTCTCTGAATGGGGGAGTGTGCCCAAGACCATGTATAGGGTTGGCAGACAATATTTCTACAAGTGTTTTGGTGTGTTCTGTAAGAATTCCCAGGTATATAGTAGAGCTGACAAGGGACAAGGTTGTAGTCACTTCTTGGCCACAGCAAGCTACCCAGAGGGAGTGAGTAGTTGGACCTGTGGGCTCAGGACAATAGTCACAGGGGACATAAAGATCAGTTGGCATAACATACTAGACAAAACATTGTTCCATATCCTACTTTGGCAAGTAGCAACTGGGATCTTAAAAGCTTGCAAGAAGCCATCTAGATGCATCGATGGGTCTCTCCTCATCCAGAGCAAAAAACAATGAAGAAAACCAAAGATTCATGGAAAAAATTAGTCCAAGTGACTGGGACACCATGCGATTCTCAGCCTGTATGACTATGAGACCAGAAGAACTAGATGGTGCCCGGCTACCGCTGTCAACTACTCAGAGAAGGATCTATGTAGGAGATCCTGAATAGAGTGGGAGAACAATGTGGAACAAAACAAAAAATCATTTGGGGAAAAAAAGGGTGAGGGAGGCCAGGCTTGCTGGTCTGATAGAGCCTGGTAGAATCACTGAGACTATGGCCCCTAGCTGTCCTTCAGGTCTGGAATTGAACCCACACCTGTGGCTTCCAGCCAAACAAAAGACAGGCATATGAGCTGAAC
>NW_006921613.1:16394667-16395707 GCF_000298275.1 Orycteropus afer afer | reverse complement strand
AAAAAAAAAAAAAAGTATTGATGCCTTTGAATTGTGGTGTTGGTGAAGAATACTGAAAATACCATGGACTGCCAGAAGAATTAAACAAACCTATCCTAGAAGTGGGGAGCTCTGGTAGCATAGTGCCTAAGGCACTTGACTGCTAACCTGACCCACCAGCCACTCCTCGGAAGGAAGATGGGCAATCTTCTTCCGTAGTGATACTGCCTCGGAAACCCAAGGAGGGGTTGCTATGAGTCGGGCCAACTCGACAGCACATAACAACAACAACAACATCCTAGAAGTGCAGCTGCAATGTTCATTAGAAGCGAGACTGGCCAGATTTCATCTCCCCTACTTTGGTCATGTGATCAGAAAGGACCAGTTCCTGGAGAAGGATATCATGCTTGGTAAAGTGGCAGGTCAGAGGAAAAGGTGAAGACCCTCAGTGAGATGGACTGATGCAGTGGCTGCAACAATAGGCTGAAGCATAGCTGTGCTGAGGGTGGCCCAGGACAGGACAGTGTTCATTCTGTTGTACATAGGGTTGCTGTGAGTCGGAATCTATTTCACAGGTCCTAACAGCAACAACAACTATCTCAGCCTATCTGATGGGCCAGGGCTGTATTACGTTTCTATGTGCTTTATATTAGTTCCTCTGCTCATCCTAGTTCTCTGGAAGATGGAAAGCTCTGGAGTCCCTATTGTCTCGCTGAGGTCCCATGGTGGTATATGGAGGCTTCTATACTAAAGCAGTTTTCTTGGTTCTCCTTCCCTATACCACCACACACACATAACTGGAGCTACTTATCTGTACTCTCAGAATGCTTCTTCACAGATTAATGAAGGTATCAATGAGAATTCTCAAAATGTGGTCAACTACCCCATTCTCTCTCTCTCTCTCTCTCTCTGTGTGTGTGTGTGTGTGTGTGTATGTGTTTCTCTGTCTCTCTCCTTTTGAGGAATAGGGGAAGGGTGAGGAGATACATCACACTACACCAGAATATCATTTCTTTTATTTGGTGGCATAGTGCCTGAGGCATTTGACTGCTAACTAGAAG
>NW_006921613.1:16389329-16394252 GCF_000298275.1 Orycteropus afer afer | reverse complement strand
GTCGCTATGAGTTGCAATCAACTCAACGGCAGTGAGTTTGAGTTTTCTTTGGTTTTTATATAATATACACTATATATATATATATATATATATGTATATATATATATATATATACATATATAATATTTTATTGTTTTTAGTGAACGTTTACACAGCAAGTTAAATTCCCATTTAACAATTTCTATATATGCATTGTTCAGTGACATTGGTTACATTTTTTACAATGTCAGCATTCTCATTATTTCTATTCTGTTTGTACTGTTTCCATTAATCTAGCTTCTCCCACCACCCCTTATCTTCTCATCTTTAGGGTAAATGTTGATCCTTTGGTCTTGTGTAGATGGTTATTTAAACAAGCACAATACTGATGGGTGGTATTATTTATTTTATGAGCCAATCTATTATTTGGCTGAAAGGTTACCTCCAGGAGTGGCTTCAGTTCTAAGTTTAAAGGGTATCTTAGTAATTCTCAGAAGTGTCTCTAGTCCCTACCAGTCCAGTAAGTGTGGTCTTTTTTTAGGAATTTGAGTTTTTTTCTACATTTCCCTCCCATTCTATCCAGGACCATTGTCAGAACAGTCAGTACTGGTAGCTGGACACCATCTAGTTCTTCTGGTCTAAGGACAGATGACTGTTATTCATGTGAATTGTTAGTCCTGTAGACTAGTTTCTTCTTTAAGTCTCTGATTTCCTTCTTTCTCTTTTGCTGCAGATGAGTACAGACCAATAGCTGTATCTTAGATGGCCACTCACAAGTTGTTAAGACACCAGACGCTACTCACCAAATTAAGATACAGAACATTATCTTTATGAACTATGTTATACTTGTTGACTGAGTCATCTCACAAGACTATGGTCCAAAGTCTTCAAACCCAGTAAACCAATCCCATGAGGTGTTTGGTTATGTCTAGGAAATACCATAATGTGGTCCTAACCCTGCCTAATTCTTCTATGCTAACTCAGAACTCTGTCAGTTAAACTCAACTAAGTTCAATGTGGTTGCTAATCAAAGATATATTCATAAATATGTTAAAATAGAATCAAAAGGAAGAATAAACATTCAGTGTCCCTGGTCATAGCTCAGTGATTTAAAACTGCAAATCATTATTACATCTTATCATTCCATTTTTCCCATTATAGTAATAAGGGAGCACTCACGATGTGCCAGAGACTATGTTGGATACTTTACAAATATTATCTAACTGAATCCTCTCAACAGTCCATTGAGGCTATACAACTGTTAGCATTCTCATTTTATAGATAAGGAACTTTCAGTGTAGAGAGACTAACAGCCTACTGAAAGAATACAGCTACTAAGAAGCAAAATCTGGATTTATATCCACGTTTCTTGTGCCAATGATGGTGGTTTTAACAACTGCATTATACTGCCTCCTTTTTGAGGAATTTAGTGAAAAGAGCATTGAACTTGGAGTCAGAAGACCTGAATGCAAGCCCCAGCTCCAACATTATATGCTATGTGTTCTTGGCAAGTCATTTAAACTCTGTATCTCATTTGCAAAATAGGAATAATATTGCCTTCCTTGGTTGTTTTGAGAGTCATGAGACTTCCGCTTAAAAATGGCAGGTTGAACACATGCATTTACCTTTGCTTTCACTTCAAATCCATAAAACAACAGTAAAGTGATTTTTAAAAAGCTAAATCTACAGGATCAATGTGAGTGGAAAGGAACCACAACAACAAAATTTTGGAAACCAAAAAGCATACAGATGAGTAATAATTTACTGAGTAGATCCAAGAAAGCTGAATCCATACTTAGCAAACAGAAAGCTGAATCCAAATCCAACAAATAGAAACCATCTGATTTGCATTGTAGAACCTATAAAATATTTTGAAACTCATGTACCAAGTGCTTTTGGAAGTGGAGAAGGGACTGAAAACAGGATGATTGCTTGAAAGTCTATTTAAGAAGTGGTTGCTAAACCTTAAACCAAAAGTATCCCTTAAAGACATCTTAAAACCAAGCAATAGTTTAACTAGTAAAAAAAAAAAAAAGGTCTGCATTGAGCATTATACTCCTTTAAGAACCATCTATATTGTATCAAATTGAAAACAGCAACTCCAAAGATTAGATAGGAACCTCAGGGGCTGCTGAGTTTATGTTGATGAAGGAAGAACAACTCAAAAAAGGAGGATGAGAATGGTTGCACAACTCGAAGAAAGTAATCAATGTCATTAAATTGTACATGTAGACACTGTTAAATTGGTGTATGTTTTGCTATGTATATTCTCAACAGCAATAATCAAATAAATAAAATTCAGGGAAAAAAAAAAGTTGTCTTCCCTCACCTTATACTGCCGAGAAATTTCTTTTTTGCCGCCCTGTCAGGAAACTAGAGAGTCATAGTCTGAAGAGTAAAACAGAGCTTCTAAACTGGGGGAGGGATGGGGACCACATATAGTTGAGAGCAGAGGATACTTCATAACCCTTTCCGCCTTTTTAGCTCCCAAGTGATGTCCTTTGGATAGAAGATCAGAAGATTCTTTTCTAGGGAATTTTAACAGTTCCAAAAAAAGGAATTTAAAAAGAGACATAAAGATCCTGAGACCAAGACTTCCCAAAGACCAGCCATATCACAGTGAAGTCCAAGTTGATAAGCTGCATTCATACACAGAAATCTTCCAATTGCCTTTTTTGTACCTTCCTCTTAGATATGACCAGGTAATAAGAGGTCACCAGAAATTTAAGAAATGCCTCTAACATAAAATATAGAGATAGAACAATAAGGAACAGGCAACTTGGAGGACAAAGAGCAGGAAAAAAGAAAAATTTCAAAAAGGACACTATTAGTTAATATTCTAGTAGAAATAGAGGAAGATACTGCATCCATTTAGGATAGTGTATTCTAGATTGAAAATCCCATTTAGGATGTCATTTAGGAAGGGGGAAAAAAGCATTCAGAGAATAAAAAGATTCTTTATAAATGCGATAGGAGAAATGAAAAATAAAACTGAATAGAAAATTAGAAGTCAGGAAATTATAATTCAAGAAAATTTCCCATAACAAAGGACATTAATTTTCTAGTAAAGGGCCTAACAAGTCCAGCACAATGGATAGAAACAAATCCACACCATGACACACCACTGTAAAATTTCAGAATGCTAGGGACAAAGATAAGCTTTCAGAAAGAAAAAAAAGTTAGAAACAAGCACCAGAATTACATTGGACTTCTCAACAGCAACACTGGAATCAAAAGAATAGTTAGAACACAAAAAATGACCAGATTACTAGTTGGATAGAGACTGGTGAAACTCCTGAGACTATGGCCCTGGGTTACCCTTCAGGCCTGGAATTGGACTCACTCCCCTCAGGTTAGCTCTCAGCCAAAGCAATAGAAAGGCCTATGAGCTGAATACCTACCCTAGGGAGCTGCATCCCTTAGAACAGTGAAACTTGAGAAATAGGAAGGGCAGCATTTGCACAGGAAAAGCTAAACAGATGGGCATGCATAGGTAAGAAGGACACGAAAATTAAACCAAACTCACTACCATCAAATTTATTCCAACTCATAACGACCCTCGTTGGGTTCCCAAGACTATATAAATCTTGAAGCAGACTGCGCCATCTTCCTCAGAGTGTCCGGTGGGATTCAAACACTGACTTTTTGGTTAGCAGCCAAATGCCTTAACCACTGCCCCGCCAGCGCTCCTTAAGGACACAGGGAAGAAGCAAACACAGGAAGGAGGTGGGAGGAGAGCTGTTCCATTGTGGGGATTGTATTCGGTACCGAGAAATGAAATGTTTATGAACTTTTGAGTGTAAAACATCTGCTTTGTAAATTTGCACCCAAATGACATTAAAAAAAAAATTATATATATAATAGAAAAATGTCTATCAATTCTGAGGAAAAAATATTTCCAATCTAGAATATATCATCACAAATAAGCTAACAATTAGGTTAAATAAATAAATAAATATTTTTAGACATGCAAAATTTCAATAAATGTAACTCTTTTGTAGCTTTCCTGAGGAAGCTACTGGAGGGTGAGCTCCCTAAAAGTGTATGATAAATGTTCAAAATACTCAATGACCTTCTTTAGTGGGACTCGGTTGCACTTCCCATCCTACTAGCATCAGGCTTGGGCATTTGTTTTTTTTGACCAATGGAATGTAAATGACAGATATCATTGTTTTTACTTTCCCAAAAGACTGGTAAGACCCAATGAAGACTGTTCCTTCAGCCTAGTTCCTGTGAGGAAGCCAACCTAGAGAAGAGCTGCAGCAAACCAACAGAAGATGTCTAATGAGAGTGAGAAATAAATCTTTGTTATGTTGTTCTTGTTGTTAGTGCCATCAAGTGAGTTCCAACTCATAACAAACCCATGCACAACAGAGCGAAACACTGTCCAGTCCTGCTCTAGCCTCACAAACATCTCCATACCTAAGCCCATCATTACAGCCACTGTGTCAATCCATTTCATTGAGGACCTTCCCTTTTTTGCTGACCCTCCACTTTACCAAGCATGATATCCTTCTCCAGGTAATGGTCCCTTCTGACAACATGACCAAAGTAGGTGAGACGAAGCCTGGCCATTCTCATTTCCAAGGAGCATTCCGGCTACACTTCTTCCAGGACAGATTTGTTAGTTCTTCTGGAAGTCCACGATACTTTCAGTATTCTTCATCAATACTGCAAATCAAAAGTGTCAACTCTTCTTCGGTGTTCTTTATTCACTATCAGCTTTCACATGCAGATGAAGCAATTGAAAATACCATGGTTAGGCACACCTTACTCTTCATAGAGGTATCTTTGCTCTTCAGTGGTTTAAAGAGGTCTTTTGCAGCAGATTTGCCCAGTGCAGTACAATACTGATTTCTTTCTTTTTTTAAAAAATGCATTTTATGAAATATAATTTATGTACAGTGAAATACACAAAACTAAAGTGACATGGGTCAATGCTTT
>NW_006921613.1:16383152-16383989 GCF_000298275.1 Orycteropus afer afer | reverse complement strand
CAGAAAGTCAACAGCTCAGGTTGTCTCCCTCCTTGCTGTTTCCCTTCCTAGTCATAGGCCACCAGTGCAGTCGTCCCTGCAGCCCTTGGTGACCAAGGCTGATCTTTAGGTCAATTCTCAGGTCCCAACACCACTTAGAAATATTCAGGCTATTGGTCCCATCAGAGTAGCCGACAGTCCACAGCTCCAACTATCTGGGTACTTACAGTTTTTATTCAGGTTTTTCCACTAGTTAGTGCCTAATCCACTTCTATATAGTTCCTTTCAAAGCTCAGGACTCTAGGATTATCTTCTGTATCTCTGTCAGTTGATTTTTCTTTTCTTCGTTGAAGAGGGTCTGTGTTGCTTGTCTGCCTATTCCTCCATCTTACCAGAAGTTCCAACATCTGATTTCTTGACTGCTGCTTCCATTGGTGTTGACTGTGATACCGAGTAATATGAAATCTTTGACAACTTCAATCTTTGTTCCATTTATCATGATGATGCTTATTGGTCCTTTTGTGAGGATTTTTGTTTTCTTTATGTTGAATCCATACTGCAGACTATGGTCTTTAATCTTCATCAGTAAGTGCTTCAAGTCATCTTCACTTTCAGCAAGCAAGGTTATGATGTCTATACAGTAGTCCTATAACTTTATGTGTATGATCTAAATTCCCAGGTGTATAGTGCAGCTAACAAGGGGCAAGGTTGCAGTCACTGCTTGGTCACAGTCAGCTACCCAGAGGGACTGAGTAGTTGAACCTGTGGGCTCGGGACTATAGTCGCAGAAGACATCAAGCTCAATTGGCATAACATACTACACAAAACATTGTTCCACCTCCTACTGTGGCGAGTAGT
>NW_006921613.1:16376737-16382615 GCF_000298275.1 Orycteropus afer afer | reverse complement strand
CCTGCGGCTTCCAGCCAAACAATAGACAGGCATATGAGTTGAACATTTACCTGAGGTAGATACACTCCTTGGAGAGAACAAGCATGGGAGAAAGAAGGGCTGCTTATGCACAGGGAGACAGCTCAGGGGCCAGGAGTGCATGGAGGGATGGACACAGGGAAGAGGTAACTATCGGAACAAAGTAGGAGGGGAGATGTTGCATTGTGGTAAATTGTGGTCCATGTCATGAGACAAAGTGTATGTGAACTGCTGTGTGGAAAATGTATTTGCTCTGTAAATTTTCACTCAAATCACAATAAAAAGAAAAAAAAAGTTGTGTTGTCTATATATTGCAGGTTGTTAATGAGTCTTCCTCCAATCCTGATGCCACATTCTTCTCCATATAGTCCAGCTTCTTGGATTTTTTGCTCAGCGTACATACAGATTGAATAAGTATGGTGAAATGATACAACCCTGAGACATTCCCTTCCTAATTTTAAACCATACAGTGTCCCCTTGTTCTGTTCAAATGACAGCCTCCTGATCTATGCACAGGTTCCTCATGAGCACAATTAAATGTTCTGGAATTCCCATTCTTCTCAATGTTATCCATAATTTGTTATGAACCACATAGTCAAATGCCTTTGCATAGTTAATAAAACATAAGTAAGCATCTTTGTGGTATTCTTTGCTTTCAGTGAAGATCCATTTGACATCAGCAATGATATCCCTCATTCCACATCCTCTTCTGAATCCAGCTTGCATTTCTGGAAGTTCCTTGTCAGTATACTGCTGTAACCGTTTTTGAATTATCTTCAGCAAGATTTTACTTGTATGTGATATTGATGATATTGTATGATAATTTCCACATTCTGTTGGATCACTGTTGTAGTTAAGTTGTATGTCAACATGGCTGGACCTGGTTTTGAGTGGCTGAGCAGCTGGATGTAGTTATTCCCCATGATGAGCCTGGTAATAACCTGCGTGATGGAATCTATGGGAGCAGCTGAGTAGCTGCTTTAGGGATGTGGTCTGCTTCCAGTATGTAAGAAGAAGCTTTGAGGAAGGTCTCTAGTTTTTTTGGCATGCTTGAATTCTGCATATAGCAGAGTCATCATTCAGCAGCCTGCCATGTTTTCTGCCGATCTTGGGATTGTTAATGGACTTGAATTAGTGGCTTACCATGTAGTTTGATAATTTTGGAACTGTGCCATTTTACTTGTCAACTGGGTTTTTTTCAGCCTCAGCAGTCAGCAGCTGCCTGAGTGAAGAGATGTCTCCAGCTCCAGTGGGCAAGGAGGAAGAGGCAGAGCTGAAGCCCAAGGTCTAGGGGCTTTTATCCAGCCCCTAGAGCTGACACTTTGAACTCAGACTTCTAGTCTCCTAAACAGTAAGAGAATAAACTCCTATTTGTTCAAGCCATCTACACTTGTGGTATTTACTGTTAGAGCAGCACTAGGTAAACAACAATGAACTTTCTTTGGAGTGGGTACAAATATGGATCTCTTCCTATCAGCCGGCCCAGTAGCTGCCTTCCAAATTTCTTGGCATCAATGAGTATGTGCCTCTAGCACAGCGTCCATTTGTTGAAATATCTCAATGGGTATTCTGTCAATTCCTGGAGCCTTGTTTTGCCAATTCCTTCCATGCAGCTTCAACTTCTTCCTTCAATACCATTAGTTCTTGATCATATGCCACTCCTGAAACAGATGAATATCAACAAATTCTTTTTTGTTCATTGACTCTGTGTATACCTTCCATCTTCTTTTAATGTTTCCTGCATCATTCAATATTTTGTCCATAGGACATGTCACTATTGCTACTTGAGGCTTGAATTTTTTCTTCAGTTCTTTCAGTTTGAGAAATGCTGAGCACGTTTTTCTCTTTTGGTTTTCTAACTCCAGGTCTTTACACATTTCATTATAATAATTGACTTTATTTTCTTGAGCTGCTCTTTGAAATCTTCTTGTCATTTCTTTCATTTGCTTTAGCTACTCTCCATTCAAGAGCAAGTCTCAGAGTCTCTTCTGATATGTTTTGGTCTTTTCTTCCTTTCCTATCTTTTTAATAAACTTTTGTTTTCTTTATGTATGATGTTCTTGATGTCATCCTACAATTCGCCTGGTTTTTGGTCATTGGTGTTCAGTGTGTCAAATCTATTCTTCAGATGATCTCTAAATTCATATGGGATATAATCAATTTCATATTTTGGCTCTCATGGACTTGTTTTAACTGTCTTCAGCTTCAACTTGAACTTGCATATGAGCAGTTGATGGTCTGTTCTACAATCAGCTCCTGGCCTTATTTTGGCTGAAGATATTGAGCTTCTCCATTGTTTTTTTACACAGATGTAGTCAATGTGATTCCAGTGTATTCCATCTGGCGAGATCTACGTGTGTAGCCTCTGTTTGTGTTGTTGAGAAAAGGTATTTGCAATGAATAAGTCGTTGGTCTTGCTAAATTTCATAATGTGATCTCCAGAGTCATTTCTATCACCAAGGCCATATTTTCTAACTGCTGGTGATTCTTCTTTGTTTCTGATTTTTGCATTCCAATCACCAATAATAATCAATACATCTTGATTGCATGTTTGGTAAATATCATATGGAAATGGGTAAAAATCTTCAATTTCCTCATCTTTGGTTTTCATGGTTGGTGCATAATTTATTTTATTTTATTTTAAAGAAGGTAGGCCTCAGCTGTCAGGTCTCTTAGGGGATTGCCTTGGCTAAAGAAACTGCCTTAGTTCAAGTCATGCTCCTTTCCAGAGACAGCCTGCATCCAGTAACTATGCAACACAGAGCTGTAAAGCCCAGTCCACTTGCTCCAAACTTGTTCAAGCCATCTTCCATTTTGAGTCATACCACCTCAGCAAATGGAGGTCCCAAAAGCTTTACTCCATCCACATCATTAATGTCAACTCCACTTTGAAGAGGCAGGTCTTCCCTTCGTTGTATTTTGAGTGCTTTCTGACCTGAGGGGCTCATCTTCCAGCACTATATCAGACAATGTTTCAATACTATTCCAGTTTTCCAGTAATATATCAGAGTGTTTCACCTCTATTCATAAGGTTTTCACTGACCAGAACTCAGAAGGGAAATCTCAGCTCTAGGGCTTCCTATTCTTTGGTCATGTTGTCACAAGGGGCCAGGACCTGGATAAGAGTGTCATACTGGATAAAGTAGAGGGTCAGTGAAAAAGGATAAGACACTCCTTGAGATGGATTTACACGGTGGACGCAGTTGGTACATATATTTGAGTAATATTAACTAGTCTTCCTTGTAGACATATGGATATTATCCTATCACTGACAGCATTGTACTTCAGGACAGATCTTGAAACATTCTTTGTGACAATGAATGCTACAACATTCCTCTTCAATTTGTCATTCTCAGCATAGTAGATCATGTGGTTGTCTGATTCAACATGGCCAAAAGTAGTTCATTTCAGTTCACTAATGCCTAGGATATCAATCTTTATGAGTTCCATATCATTTTTGACAACTTCCAACTTTCCTAGATTCATACTTTGTCCATTCCATGTTCTGATTACTAATGGATGTTTGCAGCTGTTTCTTCCCATTTTGAGTCATGCCACCTCAGCAAATGGAGGTCCCAAAAGCTTTACTCCATCTACGTCATTAGGGTCAACTCCACTTTGAGGAGGCAGGTCTTCCCTTCATTGTATTTTGAGTGCCTTCTGACCTGAGGGGCTCATCTTCGGATACTATATCAGACAATGTTTCAAGGCTATTTGTAAAGTTTTCCAGTAATATATCAGACAGTGTTTCACTGCTATTCATAAGGTTTTCACTGACCAATTCTTTGAGAAGTGGATGGCCTCTTTCTTCTTCTGAGACTTTCTTAGTCTGGAAGCTCTGTTACTAATATTCATACTTTGGAGTTGTTACTACAATAAAACTTATCAGTTAGCTTTCAAAGCTAACTGATACATGTTGCTGTCTGTGGAGTCAGTCTCAACTCATGGCAACCCATGTGTGTCAGAGGAGAACTGCACCCCATGGAGTTTTCAATGGCTCATTTTTTAGAAGTAGATTGCCAGGCTTTTCTTCTGAGGCACCTCTGGACAGACTCAAACCTCCAACCTTTCAGTTAGTAGCTGAGCTTGTTAACCATGTGCACCACCCAGGGAATCCTCTAAGACTATTGTTGTTAGGTGCCATCTAGTTGATTTCTACTCCTAGCAACCCAAGATTAAAGAGTATAACTGTCCCATAGCGTTTCCTAGACTGAAATCTTTATGAAAGCAGATTGGTAGTCTTTCTCCACTGAGCTTCTGGGTGGGTTTGAACCACCAACCTTTCAGTTAGCAGTTGAGATGTTAACCACTGTGCTACCAAGACTCCTTTTAAGACATGTAGGATCCTCGAAATGCGATCGAACACACAAAAAAAGAAGTAATGTGAATCCTCAGGATAATGGTGAAATTTGATCTCAGAATGCAAGCTATAAAACTAATCTAGAGAAGAATCAAGACCAGAATGGGGGGAAATCAGAAGGATCTCAGAGCAGTGTTTCCAAAAAGATAAACTTGATATAATACTTAATATGTCTGATTATATTGAGAAGAAATTAGTACTTCTGGAGGAGAATTTGGTTAAAAATTAGTGATAATTATACTAAAACAAAGTAAGTGGAAAATAAAAAAGCATTTATAAACTCCAAGAAAAAGAAAAGTCATTTAAGAAAGGAAAAGTAAATAATAATAATAAAAGAAAATGAGGAAAACTAATTGTTGTCTATAATAAGAAAACTAATAAAGAGTCATTATAATAAATATATTGCTTATTGATTTAAACAAAATTATGATATAATATATTGGGAGAATGGGTAAGGAATTATATGCATGTGTGAGTGGGATGAACTAGGGTTTGAGGTAGTTGAAAAAGTTAAAGCCTCATTTCCCATAAACATTTAAATTTTAAAAAAACCAAGAAGTAGCTATATAAGCATATTATTTAGAGCTACAGAGGTAAATGCCAAAAGAAACAGCTAAAATAGCTGAAAGTTATGGTCTCTAAGGAGGAGAACATTGGGACAAAAAGAATCACTGTTTTTCATAATGGACCTTGTAGAACTGTTTGATTCCTAAACTCTGTGCATGTTTAACTTTGACAAAAATAAAAATTGAACTTGAGCATTTCAACAGAGGCTTAAGACTGCAAAAGATAGAAAAATAACATTAAAACAATGCAGCACACATCACCACACCAAAAGGACTTTGTAAACTATAAGCACCATAGAACATTTGCAGTGACTGTACACAAGTTATAGGCATGGAAACAAGAGAACACAATGGGTAAGAACAAGGTTCTAGGTTCAGACAGCCCAAAGTTCCAATTCTGACTCTGTCATGGCCCTTGGAAATATTGCTAAGTCTCAGTTTCCTCATTTATAAAATAGGAGAAATAATAGTCCCTCTCTCAGAGATGCAATGAAAATGAAATGAGAACGCTTGCACAATGAAAATATTTGGGAACTTTTAACTAATATTAATTTATTATCTGTCTATTCTGTGGATTAATAGGAATTAAATGGATAGCTAAAAGGCATTCAGCAGAAAAGAAGGCATGAAGCAAATATCTGAGATGATACACAAACTGGAGAACCAGTCTCCGAATAGTTGAAAACTGCATTGTTACTTCAGAGTAGTGATTGGCAAGCCAGTTGCCTTAAACTTGTTTCTTGCCTCTCTCCATCCTTTTCCCTTCTTTATATCTAATCATTGTCATTATCATCATTTTTTAATCCACACTGAGTATCTCATTCATTCAGCAAATATTTACTTAATGCCTGATGCATTTCTTTTAGTTTCTGATACCCATGTGATCAGCTTATCTACATACATGATTTAGATAACAAGTAAAGATTGTAAATAT
>NW_006921613.1:16352019-16369057 GCF_000298275.1 Orycteropus afer afer | reverse complement strand
GGGGTCCAAGATTATCTTCTGTGTCTGTGTTAATTGGTTTCCCTTTTCTTTGTTGAAGAGGGTCTGTGCAATCCTTCTGCCTAGTCCGCCATCTTGCCGGAACTCCCCAAAGATTGTAAATATGAAAAGGATTTTTTTTTCCTGAAACAAGAAGTTGTTGTGGTCAATGATAGTAAGGAGGTTCATTTGTCCAGGAGCAACCACAGGGATATTTGATCAGCATCCAACTTTTATATAAGATCATTTTCCTTGGCAACTACTGCCATGTTGATTCTAAAAGACATCCTACTTCCCTGATCTGGTAATCACAAAGCATGATTTTTTAAATTAGATTTTTGTGCATGCTCAGTAAGCCCAGTCTTCTTTACATGCCAGGAAGCAGATTTTTAAGGACTTAAGACAGAAAGAAAGGAAACTTCCAATCTAGTAAGAGCTTGTTGCCAGGAGGAGAAAGAAACCTAGGAGCTCTGTATGGAACACAGGTGTTGTTTTATTTCTTTTCCTGCCCATCACTCAGAGATTTTGCCAGGCTGGCATGAGGCAGAATGCCAGAAGTTAAATGGCCCTCTCTGTGACTCAAAGTTCATAAGACAGAAGAATTCTATCTTATTCTATTATACATTTTATATATTATATCTATTTCTGTATTCATTTCCTAAAGCTGCCATAACAAGGTAGTGTGCCACAACTTGGTGGCTAAAAACAACAGAAGTTTGTTCTCTCACAGTACTGGAGGGTTGTTGTTGTTATGTGCCGTCAAGTCAGACCCGACTCATAGAGACCCCTCCTTGGGTTTCCAAGGCAATATCTCTACAGAAGTAGATTGCCCCATCTTCCTTCCGAGGAGTGGCTGGTGGATTTGAACCACCAGCCTTCTGGTTAGCATTTAGTGCCTTAGCCACTATGCTACCAGAGCTCCCATGCTGGAGGGTAGAAGTCTAATATCAAGGTATTGGCAGGGCCTTGCTTCCTCTGAAGTCTCTAGAGGAGAATCTTTCTTTGTCTCGTCCAGCTTCTTGTAGCCCCAGGTATTCCCTGGCTTGTGGCAGCATAACTCCGATCTTTGTCTCCATTTTCATATGGCCTTCTTTCCTCTGTGTCTTTGTTTCTGTGTTTCTTCTCTTATAAGGACACCAATCTTATTGGATTTAGGGCCCACTCTACTCCAATATGACCTCATCTTAGCTATTACATCTGCATACATCCTTTTTCCAAACACGGTCACATTTTGGAGTTACGGGAAGGACATGAATTTTGGGGGGACACTATTCAACCTAAAACACTGCCTAAAGGACTACCTCACTTCCTCATCGACACCCTAGTGTTCTTTTCTTCCTCCCCTTCCCAATCTTCTTAGCCTTCTTATCCACACAGCCTGGTCCTTTGGACCTACAGTTCCCACCCAATGCATCCTAACCATCCTAAAGAGTCTTTAACACCCAGCATAAATTTTTCATTGCTGTTATGGTCTGGTCTCCTGCCTGCTGTGGTTTTGATACAGAGTTCTGCCCAATACTGAGACCTGACCCCCACTTCTGGTATCTGAGCTCTTCTCTGGTTTCTTTAATTGTCTCCTTAGTCTTGATAAACTGCAAAATCACAGTCCCTCTGAGAAGGGGTCTAACATGCTCTTACTAGTTTCCATTCCAGAGCTGCTATCTTCAAACAGCCCTAACTCAAACAGCAGTCTGTCTGTCTGGATCTCTGAATATTCCTTCTGCTGGATTACCTAGCACTGTGCTCTATAACTTAGAAACAATCTGAAACTCCAAATTATTCCTCCTTGTTGCCAACAACTTCCTTGGGTTACCCTCCCTTGCCAATTTCCATGCCTTCTGATTTGTACCAGTGAGTCATGACTTCCTCTCAGTACCTGCAGCTGAATCCACCTTGTACCTGTCCTGACCCCAAGTACCCTCTCCACCTAAGAAAAGACAGTCATTCAACCAACCCATTGGATACTGTGTGATTTTAATAAGGAAGTAGGAAGCCTGTGCTTTGAGATCAGGATGGCTTGTACATGCAGTGCTCTGTTTCCCTTCTTATCCACACTGCTGTCTGCCTGTAAAATGGCAGATGTATGTTGATTTCCCTACTTTTGAGTCACTCACTAGGTTTGAAAGAATATTGTACTAGTTGGAATAAGAGTTGTATTGGCTGGAATTCCAAGAAAATATAATTTTACATTTTGGGATATGATAATAACCAACATTTATATGACTTTTACTATGTACTAGATACTGTATCGAATGCTTCATACAAACTAGCTCACTTAATCCTCAGAGCTACCCAGTGAAGTTGTTGTTAGGTGCCATTGAGTTGATTTTGACTCACAGCAACCCATGTGACAGAGTCGAACTAACTGGCCCATAGGATTTTCTAGGCTGTAAACTTCACAGAAGCAGATTGCCAGGTCTTTTCTTTCACAGAGCAGTTGGTGGGTTCAAACCACCTGTAAATCTCTACGGAAGTAGAATTAGCATGTCTTCCTTCCGTGGGGCAGCTGATGGGTTTGAGCTACTGACATTCTGGTTGGCAGTCAAGTGCCTTATCTACTTCTAAAAGCCTCATTTTACAAATGATGCAGTTAAAGCCCAGAGAGGTTGAGTAACTTACCAAAGTTTCTACAGCTAGTAGAGCTGGACATTGAACCTCAGTAACCTATAGTTCTAAATAAACCAAACCAAACTCACTGCTGTTGAGTTAGATCTGACTCATAGCGACCCCTCCTTGGGTTTCTGAGGCGATATCACTACGGAAGTAGATTGCCCAACCTTCCTACCAAGGAGTGGCTGGTGGGTTTGAACCACCAGCCTTGTGGTTAGCAGTCAAATGCCTTAGGCACTACACCACCAATAGTAGGCTCTTAACCATCTTAGCATCTCTAGAATGCTAACACAGGTAAAGTAGAGGCTCCTGGCTACTTACATCCTCTTTCCAACTGGATTTTGTAGTCCAGTTTCTCATTACTCTTCAGTCTCAGAAAGTCCAAACTCTCAGTGCATCAGAGCATTTGGCTCCATCTTCATAATACATTTGCTAATATAAACAAGAAACCAGCCAATTGCCAGTAAACTGTGTTTTGTATTTATTAAACAATACTATAAAATTCTGATGAAAACCTCCATTGTAATTCAGACTATGGGTTTTTTGTTAGTGCTCAGAAACTGGTCCAGCTGTTTCTCCAGCTGCCTGGTAATTGACAGGAACAAAATCAGTGAATCAGTTCAAATTCTAAATTCTGAAAAGGACAATGCATTTTCTTTTGTCTTCATAAGACACCTACATTTAAATTACAATGCAAAAGCGACCAGACTCTGTGTGAGCAAATTTACATAATTGGTGTCAGGGGTCTAAAGCAGAAGCAAAAGGGGGCTAGAAATTGATGGAGCTGGTAGAGTTGATTATTCGATCAATCTTAGCATCTTTTCAAGCCCATTTATAATGGAGACATTAAATTGCTATGCATATATCCTTTAACTCTAGCTATATTATTAGGGTTTAATTAAGTTAAAGAAAGAAAATGCAACCATGAGGTTTTGCATGTTTGATTCCATAATTTTTTAGAACATGTATGGTAAAGCATGTGTTCATCTCTGCAAAGATTTCCTTCCATTCAGCATTTCTTTGTGACCCATTTGCTCACAAAGCCTACTGCATCTGTCTTACTAAACAGTCAGCTCATCCACCGGAAGGCTAATCTGGTTAATTCAAGCAAAATTTTAAAAAGCTGAACATCTGCAGTAATTGTGGCCTATATACTTCATAGATTTCAGCCATTTCTATGTGGAGAAGAACACTGACTTAATTAGGGATAATTGCCTGCAAGGAACAGAAATCCACTGCAACAAGCTCAAGCACAATGGGTTGATACTTATTGAAAATATAAGAGTATCTTGTAGTACCAAAGCTAGTGAGGACAGTCAAGTTTCACAGGGGACTTGATTTATGACTGGGAAGTCATAAACTGAGGGTATTTTCTTCATCTCTTCTAGATGCCATGATGTCTTCTCTTTTCTCTTTGAAGACTGGCTTTCTCTGCTTCTGCATGCCCTTTATAGAAAACGGCAGCCTAGACCCCACTCTCCATCACCTACAAGCTCCACTGCCCAATACTTAACTAGAGCCCCTACATCCCAATTCCAGATTCCCAGGACAGAGCATGTAATTAACCCAGCTTAGGTCAGGTATCTACTTTTTATTTACTCAGCTCTGGCCAGGGGAGCAGCATCACCTGAACAATGGGTTGGCCCACTCCTGACAAAGGAAAGGCTAATAGGCATTTTGAAAAAGATCCACCACAGTACACACTGTTGCAATTCTTTGAAATTAGATAATGATGAACTACAGATGAGTTAGATTTTACATTCCCTTGCATCCCCATTTTGTCCATCTCTGCATCTCAAACCCACATTTTTCTCTATTGATAACCTTAAACATTTTATTTTCTCATTTCTATGTCTGCCAAAATCATCAACAAAGGGTTGACAAGTTAGTTGTGACCACTTGTTAACATATACACCTGATGCTGACTCCTTGTAAAAAGGATTTGGGACTGACATTTGACCTCCTCTAACTTCACAAAGGGTGAGAAGAATCAACATCAACAGGCCAAGACTGATTCCTATGAGGCAGAGGTCAGATATGACTCCATCTTCCAAGCTTTTTTACTAATTCTGACACCTACTGTCCTTCTCCCGGCACTCTCTATCTCTCTGCTGAGTTGGATAATTTGTTACAATCACCACAAAGAAATCATAAACAATGCTCATGATTGTACTTGCAGAAGTACAATTCAGGATCAGCAACATGCAGGATACAGTTCTTCAATCAGAACAGCTTCCCCTCAGCCATGCCAGGAGATGCACCTCCCTTTGGCCCTCAGTCTCTCAGCCCCATGGCCTCTGCCCTGCTAGGACAAGTATTACCAAGTTCTTTTAGCTCTGCCTCTGCCAGAGGCACTCCACTCCACCAGCAAGACTCCTGACCAAAGGCACTCAACTCTCTTGCTTTGTAGGCCTGCAAGTCTACTGCTCTGTCTTATACTGATCTCTTGGGTCTACTGCTTCTTCTGCCATTTCTCTGCCACTGCTTCTCATCATCTCTTGGAATTTCTCATTGTCTCCTAAGACATGGAGGTCCAGCTCAGAGATCTCAGGCCCAAAGGACAGGCTCCCCTCCTGGCTCTTCTTTCTTGATGGTGGTGGGAGTACTACCACCCCACACACACATACACACACCTCTGGGATGGTTCATTTTAAGCTTAGTGGATGGCAAAGGTGACCAATGCCCACGTTAAGTTATTTGCATGGTTCCACCCAAATAAGCCTGCCACATACCTATTTATGGTATTAACAAGCTATCCAATCCCCTTGGTGGGCCATAAGCACCTCATATTTGCATAGTCCCACTCAGTCATCTGGTGGGAGTCACAAAGACCATGGCTAAAAGAACAATATTAAGTAATTCACTGCACAATACTCCTCATGGAGAATTTCCTAGAAAATTTATTTTTGTGCTTCAAGAAATTTCACAAGTAATACCTACAAATACCTCTACCTTTGCTCTGGAGCTAGTGCTCAATGACCAAAAATAACATCAGGAAAGCTAATCTACACCTTTTAATTAGAACCTCCAAATAAATGAGACCAATATAAATGTCATCTTAGTGTGAAGAAGATATATGAAAGGGAAATACAAAGTGATGTCCTTGTTAATTAACACATTGTAATTTTGACTTCCTAGCTGAAAATGGAGTGACTTCATTAAAATACAGCCATATCATTGTGAATTCAAAGCGACATTTCAGGAAGGAATAAGTGATGATCCATTTAATGGTCAAATTCAGCCATGATAATCCCATGTTCCTAATTAACCTGATCAAAACCCTTTTCCATGCTAAGGCACAGAAAGCACTTTACCACCTTATTTTTTTTTTTTCTCTTAAATTTTGGAAGTTCAATCTATATAAAAGTCCCCTATGGCATCTAGAATTTCCATAGATAAGGAAGATTCCATACTGAAATATTTTTTAACTAACTTAGTAAGAATTAGAATTCTAGGAACTGACGATACAGATCATTTCCAAATTGCATCTGTACAAAAAATGCTGACTATGATATGTTTTGGTTACCTAGTGCTGCTCTGACAGGAGTATATCACAAATTGGATGGCTTCAACAAACAGGAGTTTGTTCTCTTACAGTTTGTGAATCTAGAATTCCAAGTTCAAAGTGCCAGGCTCTAGGGGCTGCATGAAAGCCCTTCAACCTTGGGCTTCAGTTCTGCCTCTTGCTCCTGGCTCACTGAAGCTAGAAGCATCTCTTCACTCAGACAGCTACTGGCTGCTGAGGCTAACAAGCCCAAGGTCGACAAATAAAATGGCACAGTCCTGATGTTACTAAGCAACACAGCAGGCCATTGATTGAAGTCCACTGAAAGTCCCAAGAGCGGCAGACCACAGCAAGCTGCTGAACATCGACTTGGCTACATGCAGGGTTCAAGCATGCCATAAGCTGGAGACCATTCCCAATGTTGCTTCTTATATACGGGAAGCAGACCACATACCTAAAACAGCTACTCAGCTGCTCCAATAGATTCCATCATGGAGTTAATTACCAGTCTCACCATGGAGAATAACTACATTCAGCTGCCCAGCCACTCAACCAGGCCCAGCCAAGTTGACACACAAACTTAACCACCACAGGGTACTAGTCCAAGGAATAACCATAGTCATTTTTTTTTCCTTCTTAGTTTTCCAAATGAGTCATGAAGGACCCTCTGCATCCATATAATGTGTCATGAAATGGGAAAGATAAAATTCAGAAATTGGACATTGCTGTCTCTTCTAGATGAATTCAATATTTTGCTACCAGGTATGAGACCAGAGTAGCCCATTTAAGACAGGAGTGAGTTATACTCTATGCCTGAGTTTCCAATGCTCTTTGCTATTTCTCTGCTTTCTGTGGCACATCTCCCTGGCGGATACAGTGCTATTTTGTCTTTGAGAATATCTGGCCCAGTGGTTCCTAACCCTGTCTTTAAATTAGAATTACCTGGGACTTTTGTTTTGTTTTGTTTTTTAAATATCAATGTGTGGGCCCCACAAATTAAAATCTCTGAGAACTAGACTTGGGGGCTATACTTGGATCAGTATTTTTAAAAAGCTCTCCAGAGATTTAAATGTGCCACCAATGTTGAGAATCCCTGGGTTAGACTTTATGAAGATAATCTGATGATTACTTTTTGTCTTATAGACCAATGTTTCTCATCCTTTATTTCATTATTATCCCCTCAGGAGCATCTTTAAAAACCAAAAAGCCAAACCCCACTGGCATCGAGTTGAGTCTGACTCATAGTGACCCCCACTGGGTTTGCAAGGTGGTAAATCTTTACAGTAGTAGATTGCCTCATTTTCCTTCCACAGAGCAGCTGGTGGGTTTGAACTGCCAACCTTCTGTTTAGCAGTCAGATGCCTTAGGCATTGTGCCACCAGAGCTCCTTCAGGAGCCTCTTTAGACATTCATTTTTCTAATCGTTCCCTTCTCCTCTTGAAATTTTAGTACTCCAGATATTTTGTATACCCATTTATGTGTTGTATGTATATCTGTGCTTTATACATAAAAAGAATAAGATTTTTTTGCACTCCAAGAACTAATTTCTGCTCCCTTTTGGGTAATATTGCTCATATTGAAAATGCATATTATAGAGTAAATAAATCAGACTAGGTTGTGCTGCAGTGACAACCCAAAATCTTGATTATAGCAACAAAAGTTTATATCTCACTTGCAAACATGTGCATTGGAAGTCAATTAGGAATCTATTCTCTATCATTATCCTCCCTCTGGCACTAAACTACCAGAGCTGCCTCTATCTGGAACATTGCTGGTAGTCATGGCAGAGGAAAAAGGGAACATGGAAAAGCATAGTCTGGCTCTTCAAGCATCTGCTGGAGGAACCCCTAGATCTTCCACTCACATTTCAATAGCCAGAGCAAGTCACATGGTGACACTTATGTTCAACAGGGCAGGAGACCACATTTTGTTGAACAATCTACCAGAGCAGGCATAGTCTTCTCAGACAAGTCCACTGTTGTTGAGAAGTAGACAAACACTCCTATTGTCTGATCTATAAGAGCATCTCTCCTGGTGACTATGACTATCCAAGTGAAGGTAGGACAAAACAAGGCACTGGCAATGCTATTCCCTCCTTGTTTTTTATGTCTAACTTCTAATTGAATTAAGGTAAAATTAAAGAACTCAGTGGACATTCTAAAATATTTTTTCATGGCTCCAATAACCCTGATGGTGCAGCGCCTAAGGCATTTGACTGCTAACCAGAAGGCTGGAGGTTCAAACCCACCAGCCACTCCTCGGAAAGAAGATTGGGTGATCTACTTCCGTAGTGATACCACCTCAGAAACCTAACGAGGGGTCTCTATGAGTTGGAGATGACTCGAGGGCAGTGAGTTTGGTTTGGTTTGTAATAACCTGTAGCAATGACCATGGCATTCCACTTGCATTATTAAAAAGAATCCTTTCAGTGAACTCTCCTACTAGTCTCTTGGAGCACATCAGGTTTTTTCTCACTGGCTTTAGATCAGGTTTCATATTTCTAGTCTGAGGTTTGGGAATCCTCATTGACAACATTTTACATCCTGTGAAAAATGCATTTTAGCTGCAAACCTAGAAAATACATGTCCACATCCTGTTTCTTTCTAGCTATTTATCAATAAAAGTGCTGCCAAGACTGTATACAATTTTCAAGCTTCATGATGGAAATAATCAGAATTTTTCTTTGCAAACCTTGAAGACTGGACACATTGTCAAGTGCTCTAACAAGCATGAAACTTAGATACGTTGTTGTTGTTAGGTGCCATCAGGTCGGCTTCGACTCATAGTGACCCTATGTACAACAAAACCAAACACTGCCCGGTTCTATGCAAGCCTCACAATCCTTATTGTTCCTGAGCCCATCACTGCAACCACTGTGTCAATCCATCTTGTTGAGGGCCTTCCACTTTTTCACTGACCCTCCACTTTACCCAGCATAATATCCTTCTCCAGGGAATAGTCTCTTCTAACAACATGATCAAAGTAGGTGAGACAAAGCCTGGCCATTCTCGCTTCCAAGGAGCATTCCACTTGCACTTCCTCCAGGACAGATTTGTTAGTTTTTCTAGGAGTCCATGGTACTTTCAGTATTCTTCACCAAGATATATAGTACAAAAAAAAAGGTGCAACTTCATAGTTAAAATTAGGAATATCATTTAGAAGTGGCCAGGGAGCACTAAAAGAAATAGTACTCTTGCAAAATAAAGATTTTTAACTTAAATTGACATTATTACTCACAGTATTTAATATGATATCTCGCTTAATTCTTGTTACAGGTAGGCACAACTATTCCCATGGTTACCAAAGGTTTTGAATTAGAAAGTTCATCTAAGAGCTTGAAAGTTTTTAGGAGACCCTTTGATAAGGAGAAAAAAAAGTTGGATTCTTGGTCTTTATGCTATTCAAAATTTGAGAATAAACCCTTTCCTCCTAAAGCTCCTAAACTGTAGATCACAGTAGAACTATAGTTATGAGAGCTTTATCTTACAAATTTCATAACACACTTCTCACATGTCTCTTTCTCTATGGTCCATGTGGTTTCAACTTGAGAACAAAATTATAATCTTAGTAATAAGACCCTCCCATTAGTCCTTTTCTCTCCTAGTCCATTCCTTGCCTCTGCGCCATCCCTACAGCAACAGTTTCAATCCTTTGAGGAGATCAAAAAGTTTTTTTCTCAAGATTAGATCACTTTTTTTCCCCCATTCCATCCCCTCCTAGATCATGGAGAAGCCTATTCCTATATGTCACTGAGAAGGATCACTCTCTCAGAATCTTAAAGATGTTACTAGTGATGAGCTTTTTATTCTAGAAGATGATGTGATCACATAGCTTGAAAGTCTAAAATTTGCTCTCATTCCACTGCATGTCTATAGAATCAAATGATGAAAACTGGAGCATCTGTGTTCCTTATCATCCTATTGCTGACTGGAAATCTACAAAGTTTGGGAAACAAAAATATCTTCTCCTCAAAGTATTTTGGGAAAGAGTACTATTGAAAGATCCAGGCCTTTTTCTAGTAGCCCAGAGACTCCTGAAGCTGCAAGGGAATGTCACGGGAGTCCCAACAAGGTCCTACAGCCTCACAATGTTGTAAGGGGAAGATTTTGTGCATGACAGAGTTGGGAGCATATTTTCACAAAACTGGACCCCATCTCTTCAGGTATCTTCACAGAGACAGACAATTGAATGCAGAAGGTCTCTAAGCAGTCCCTTGTCCTGTGCTTCCTTTGATTCTCTCAGTCCCCCACCTATTTGCCACTGTTTCTCCCCACAGTTACTCTTCTGTCTGGTGCAGTTCATTGCTCGATTTTGGTTTTCCTTGTGAATGAGGAGTCTGACTTTCACTTGGTATTTCAGTACCAGAGACTGACTTTGTTACTGTGAAGACTTTAGTCTTCACAGCTGACTGTGACACTCAGGAAAGCTGTCCCACCTCGGGGAGGTTATTATAGAGTAAGCAATATTGCCGCCTTGTGGTAGACATTGGTATATTCTTTGTGGCAGAAATGATTGGAGTGGGGGGTGAAGTAACCTCTCAAAGTTTGAATTGGAATAGGGTGAGAGATATTTGCTTTTCATTTTGTACTTTTTTGTACTGTTTGAATTTTTGTAATTTGCGTTAAATTACTTTAAATAAATTCACCCTTTCAAAAAGTTTTTTAAAAAAGTTAAAACCAAAAACCCAACCAGTTGCCCCTGGAGGATTCCAACTCATGGTGACTCCGTGTGTTTCAGGGTAGAACTGTGCTCCATAGAATTTTCAAATAGTTGGGGTCTTTCAGAAATAGGTTGCCAGGCCTTTCTTTGGAGGTGCCTTGGGTAGATTCAAACTATTGACCTTAGTAGACACCTTTAATGGCCAAAGCTTAGCCATTTGCACCACCAATGACTCCTAAAAAGAGAGAGAGAGAGAGATTTAAAATATCCTATTTTTTAAGTCATTTAACTTTGGTCCTGGCTCCACCTCTAATTAGCTGGGTAACCTTAATCATTTGAATCTGTTTCCTCATTAATAAAATGTGGGAGTTGAATTTGACACCACCAAACCAAAAAAACCAAACACACTGCCATCGAGTCAATTCTGACTCATAGCAACCCCCGTGGCATTTCCAAGGTGGTAAATCTTTGCAGAAGTAGGTTGTCCCATCTTCCTTCCACAGAGCAGCTCGTGGGTTTGAACCACTAACCTTCTGGTAGTAGTCAATGCCTGTAAACTTTAGGCATTGTACCACCAGAGCTCCTTTTGACTACATCAGCTTTACTAAAAGGAGTCCTGGTGGCACAGTGCTTAAGTACTCAATTGCAAACTGAAAGGTTGGTGGTTTGAACCTACCAGGTACTCTATGGGAAAAAGACATGGTAGTCTGCTTCTGTAAATATTTCCAGCCTTGGAAACCCTATAGTGCAGTTCCACTCTGTCTTTTTCAGTCACTTATGAATAGCAATTCGACTCCACAGCAATGGGTTTGGTTTGATTTCATAAGTTTACTAGAGCCCTGGTTGTACAGTGGTTAGTCAGCTACTAACTGAGAGGTCAGTTGGCACCCTCTAGCTGCTTCTCTTCTGTAAAGATTTACAACCCTGGAAACCCTGTGGATCTGTTCTACTCTGTCCTATAAGATCACTATGAATCAGAGTCCACTCAACAGTTAACAGGTTTATTTGTTTGTTTTGTTTTGTTTACTAAGTTACTAATATTACTAATAATTACTCTATTATCTTTCCTTTATATTTTCCCATCCTTCTTTTACCATACACAGCAATGAATGTGTATATAACTCATATAACAGAAAAATGGAAACTTTTCAGTAATGAAAGTTAAATCAACATGGGGTCATTCTCCATCCTGTTTGCACATGAGAATCCTCCTTTAATAATTCCAATATCCAGGCCCTCCCCTAGACCAATTATATCAGAATCACTAGGGGTGAAGTCCTGGCAACAAGAACCTTTTAAAAGCTTCTCAAATGATTTTAACGTGCAGCCAAGATTGAGAACTACTGCTAGTTAAATGGTGCCCTGGCCTAAAAACATCTTAAAGTCCTATAACCAAATATTTCTCATGTATACCCATGAAGATCAAATCAACCAAAATGATTTGATTGAAATTAGCTTAGCAAGGATATTTTATTCCTAACATCTAGCTAAGGTCACTCCATGAAGAGGCTGACAGTTTAAGTAGGATTAGTGAAAAAGATAAGTCATTTTAGAATAGATCATGAAATACTGTGGGAGTGGTTAGGTCTGAGTAGGCTGCAAGAAAGGAGCTCTGGTGGTATAGTGATTAAAACATTTGGCTACTAACCAGAAGGTCAGTTGTTCAAACTAACTAGCTGCAGAAGAAAGATGAGGAAGTCTGCTTCCATAAAGATTTACAGTCTTGGAAAGCCAATGAGGATCACTATGAGTCAGAAGTGACTTGATGGCAGTAAGTTTTTTGTATTTGCTATTTTATTTGTGTAAATTTTATTTTATTTGTGTATTTGTTATTTTATTTAACATTTGATTTAATCCTAATGACTTTATAAGGTGGCTATTATTAGCTTCATTTCATAGATAAGAAAAAATGGGTTTGAAGGAATTGGAATCAACTTACCTTGCTTTGTCACAATGTTCTGTTACCTAGTGCCACTCTGACCAGAATACACCACAAATGGGATATTCTTAACTATCAGGAGTTTATTCTCTTACAGTTTGGAGGCTTTAAGTCCAAATTCAAAGTGCCAGGCTCTAGGGGCTAGTGAAAACCCCTCATCCTTGGGGTTTAGCTCTGCCTCCTGCTCCTGGCCCACTGGAGCTAGAGGAATCTCTCCACTCAGACAGCTGCTGGCTGCTGAGACTGACAAACCCAAAGCTGACAAGTAAAAAGGCACAGTCCTGATGCTACCAAACCACATGGCAGGCCATTAATTTAAGTCCATTGTAAGTCCCAAGGTCGGCAGAGCATGGCAGGCTGCTGAACAATGACATGGTTACATGCAGGGTCCAAGCATGCCATAAGCTAGGGACCATTCCCAAAGCTGCCGCTTAGATACAGGAAGCAGACCACATATCCAAAGCAGCTACTCAGCTGCTTGTGGTAGATCCCACCATGGAGTTGTTTGCCAGTCTCATCATGGGGAATAACTACCACCAGCTGCCCAGCCACTAAGCCAGGGCCAGCCAAGTTGACACATAAACATAACCACCACACACAACGAAAAGAAATTTACTCACAAAGTGATTATCCTTTAATGTATCTATATATAATATATGGTGATATAGCTCTCAGCTACCCTAAATAATGATGCTGTCCTCAGTTATCTGTTCTTTTCTTTATGAAACATATTTTAAATAAAAACTAATTTATGATATGCTATAGTTATGTTCAATATTCATTTCAAGGTGAGAATAAGACAAAGGAGAGATATTCCTTGACCATACATACTTGTTTCTGATGATAATGATTCTCTTGAAATGTAAAACAAAAAACTATTAATAAAAATGATCTTTTTTAAAAACATAATTTTAATAATAAAAATAGTCTCAAGATTGCCAAATATCACACCTGGACCGATTTTCTAACCTCACAAAAATGTGAAGCGTAAACTGTTGTTTGCACGCCGTAAACCAAGGAAGAAGGACAAGTTTAGTACCAGGCTTCCAATAGGCACTTGGCTTGAAAGTGACATCTCATACTAAGTTCCTCACCCAGAAAATAGTCTTCTTAGTCTCCAGACACTGAAAATCGGGATTTTTAAACTTTATGATCCCTTTTAATCATATACCTCTGAAACAGAGCAGAGGTGAAATAAGCATTCTGATCCCTTTTCACAGATAGTGAATCCAAGGCAGAAATCAGTGGAATGATTGTACAGAAGTTCACCTCTTATACTTAGAATCTCAGAGTCTCTCAAAATTTGGATGGTTTCCTCAGTCTGTGCTGGTTTCTAGGTGAAATGGGTCTGTGACTCACTGTATTACCCTCCACCAGCCTCCTATAGTTACTCAAATAACCTATAGCTGCCCCCTACTCCTACAACTTGACATTCTGCCAAGAGGCAAACCTATCCTTATCCCAACTACCTAGTTACTAGCCAAAGCATCTCCTAAACACTATCACAAATCTTCCTGTTAGCCAAGACCCTTCTCTAAATGGGTCCATTTCTATTCCACAGATCAGAATCCGAACCACAAACATCCAGGTCCCTGTCTTGTAGAAGCTTGCAACATATGGCAGAAAGATTGGGAATCACACTGTACAAACAATTTGGTTGTTGTTGTTGTTATGTGCCGTTGAGTCGGCCCCGACTCATAGCGACCCCTCCTTGGGTTTCCGAGGCAGTATCACTACGGAAGTAGGATTGCCCAGCCTTCCTTCCGAGGAGTGGCTGGTGGGTTTGAACCGCCAGCCTTCTGGTTAGCAGTCAAGTGCTTTAGCCACTACGCTACCAGAGCTCCTTAGTTTGTGTTTATTTGATCCATTTTCTTTAATCCATGTGAGATGAGCTAAAAGAATTGTTTATCTCGTGTCTATTCCCTGAAGCTTGAATACTTAGATCTACTAAATAGATGTTGCACTATAAAACTCCATTTCTATCCATTTGTAAACCCAATGACCAAGTCAGGTTATCCAGGTAAGTGGACTGCGCTCTTTTGCTGATTTGTAAGTTTTAAAGCAGCTGGGTGTCTGGCTCCACTTAGTGCTGAAATGTCATAGTGCAGCCTGGTTATTGTTCCAGAGCCATAAAAATCAAGGAGGGGTGAACTACAGGCCACTTTTCTGCTTAATATAGACATGTGGCAATCATATTCAATCAGAGTGGGCGAAGCTCAACTCCTATAGTGTTTGTGTTGAAACCAGTAAAATTTAGAGGCAGGAGATATGGGGAGGTGGGGGGGAGGGGATAGGAGAGGCTGGGGCCACTATGTGGTAACTCAGTTTGGGTCCTGGTCTACATTCTTTGCTTTCTAGATAGTGTTGTAGATCTTTCTAAAATCAGTTTTTCTAATACCACTGCAGGATTATGCATGGAAGAAGGAACAGGCACCAGAGTAAGGCTCGAATCAGAAGCAGAAGGTTATCAGTAGCCCAAGTTCCAGGTTTACTATGGACAAAAAGCTTGATGGCAAATTAATAGATTAATTCAGTTTTGCTAAACCATAGAATGAATTCTGTGTTCTTCTAGTAATTTTTTTTTTAAATGATTAATGATGCACTATCTTGTATCTCTTTCAAATGTTGTTGTTCTTGTTGTTATGTGCCGTTGAGTCGGACCCGACTCATAGTGACCCCTCCTTGGGTTTCCGAGGCAGTATCACTACGGAAGTAGATTGCCCCATCTTCCTTCCGAGGAGTGGCTGGTGGGTTTGAACCGCCAGGCTTCTGGTTAGCAGTCAAGTGCCTTAGGCACTATGCTACCAGAGCTCCCAATTTCTTTCAAATACTGCACCCTAAAATATATATTTGATCTGTAGTGCCATTCTTTGTCCAGCAAGAATTGGGTCAAATCAAACACTGAAGTTTGAGGTAGACAATGAAACACTGGACAGAAAAAAAAAGAGAGAGGAAATTAGGGAAACAGGCCATAAAAAGGGACTTCTCCATAGATCTTGGTTTTCTGTCCACTCTGTCCTTTCCTGGCTCCTATATAAGTTCACTTCGTAGTCATATTGCGTGTGTTCACTGAAGCTTTAGATTCCAGTTTCATTTGAAAAAGTCATTCCAAAATTCCTTTTTCCTTCTTTAGCTTCAGTTTCTAGATCCTGGCCTTGAGGAGGTTTTGTTTTTCTCAAGGGTAGGTTCAACGTCTGTTACTTCCTGGGCAGTTTCTGCAGCATGTATACATTGTATTTTGTGGGTACTCCATGAAGCTCACCTGATGAACAAGGTTGATGACCATTCTGACCAGACTCTACAACCTAAATTGCTGCCATGTGACAGTTTATGTTGGTTTAGAAAACATATTACATGACTTTGGAGAAAAAATAATTTGATCCTGACACATTTTCATTTCAATAGGGACAAAGCTTTCATTTTAAGTTTGAAAGAGAGAGGTCATTCTTATTGCCAGTATAATCCTTAGGTCTTCTGAATGAATAGAGTTATAGAAATGAGATTGCATCTGAGTAAATACATTAATCCAGTTACAGGTTCAGTTTTTTAGCTAATGCAATTTCAATTGTTCATTGTTCTTCCTTGAATGGACCTCTCTGTGTAATCATAAAAACATTTTCTTAACAACCATTACCAAATAATTAAAAGGATAGGATACAGTGCCCTTGTGCTATGATATAGAGATGACTTTATAATATTTACATAAAAATGTATAATTAACAAGGCACTTTTTCATATTATGATATTCAACTCATCTAACCCTTATGACACCATGAAGGAATCATTATTACTATTTTCACCATTTTACAGATGGGTAAATTGATACTCACAAAGGTTGGACAACTTGCTCAAGACCATAAAATAAAGGAAGGAGCCGGCAAGCAAGCCCCATCCAGCTGACCCTCTTTCCCTTCTCTGTACATTTGTCATGGCTTGATCTTTCAGTGAAATTTGAGACAAGCACAATGTTTGGATAATAAGAATGAAGAAAGAAGAAAGTTAAAATGTCAGCGGAGGAAGAAAATAATTAGCATTTAACTAAATCCTGGATGATAGTGTCTGTATAAGTATATGTAAAACTTATATGCATGGTGCCAGAAAGTAAGAAAGTGTTTCCCTCCTCCACCCCCCACCAAATGGAAAATAAATGGAACTGGAAGATATCAAAAGCACAGACAAAGGAGCTAACCTTAAAGAGTTTCCAAGGTTCTGGGAAGATGGAGGACTAGGCAGAAGGATTGCAAAGACCCTCTTCAACAAAGAAAAGGGAAACCAATTAACACAGACACAGAAGATAATCTTGGACCCCTGAGCCTTGAAGGGAAGGA
>NW_006921613.1:16343126-16345935 GCF_000298275.1 Orycteropus afer afer | reverse complement strand
CAATGACATGAGACAAAGTATATTATGTGAACTGCTGTATGAAAAGTGAATTTACTCTGTAAATCTTCACCCAAATCAAAATAAAATTAAAAAAAAAAAAAAAAAAGAGTTTCCAATGGCCAAAGCTGGAACAATTTGAGCAACAAAAGAATGACAGCTTTATATAAAAACATAATAGAATATTAGAAAATATAACCCAAACCCACTGCCATCAAGTTGATTGTGACTTGTCATCCTACAGGACAGAGTAGCGCTGCCCTATGGGATTTCCAAGGTTGTAAATCTTTATGATAGCAGACTGCCACATTTTTTTTTTCTGGTGGGTTTGAACCGCCAACCTTTTGGTTAACAGCCAATCAGTTTAACCACTGCATCACCAAGGTTCTCTATAAAATATAAAGAACATAATAAATACCTGTTAGTTCATTCTGATAGAAATGAATGATTGAATAAATAAACGGGGCAGAAGAGACAACTGATTCTTACAAAAGAATTCCAAATAATCATGTAGAAGGAATGAAGAAAATAGAAAATCACTATTAGAACATCACAGTAATAATTGCTGCAGGCAAAATCAATCACATGTTAAAATAAGTGAGTGAAAGTCCTAAAATATCTCCCCCCAAATATCTATTAATACAAAGAGAAAAAATTGGTAACCTTACAGTGGCGAAATCTGGCAGATACTACCATAATCAAATGTTCAAGATTAACATCACTAATAATAAGACATGTCAATATCATGTATCCTTGATATGATGCACTGAGGACACATTCATTGTCTATGTGAGATTCTTCCCCAAATCCATAACCTCAATCTGACTATCAAAAACATCAGACAGATCCAAATTGAGTGACATTCTACAAAATAGTCAGTACTCTTAAAAAATGTCAAGGTCATGAAGATAAAGAAAGATGGCAGAAATATCAGAAATCGAAGGAGATGAAGGAGACACAACTAAATGCAATGTGGGATCTTAGATTAGACTCTGGAACAGAAAAAGAACATGAGTAGAAAAATGGATCATAACCAAATGAAGTCTGTTTTAATTATGATATTGTACCAATGTTAATTTCCTAGTTTTGATAAATGTACCATGGTTAGGTTAGATATTAACATTAGGGGAAGCTGAATGGAGGTTATATGAGAACTCTTTGTACTGTCTTTGCAACTCTTCTGTGTGTCTAAAATTATTTCAAAATAAATAATAATAATAATAAATATATATGCAATCATATACAAATTAGATCTCCTCTTCTTATGGCTAAATAGTGCCTTCTGGAAAGTCCAATTAGGGTCTAAATCTCTATGCACTATAAATTAACAAACATGGTCCTATGTTTAAAATCGATTCCAAATATTTTCTGTACCATTAGACTATTAGCTCCTTGAGAGTTGGATCTTTGTATCTTTGCTATCTGGCACATGATAAGTGCTTAATAAATGTCTACTGAACTAAACTACCATCGAGTCAATCCCAACTGCCATCAAGTCAATTCCAACTCATAGTGACCCTATAGGACCAAGTAGATGAGTACAACTGTCCTTTAGGCTGTCCAAGGCTATAAATCTTTATGGGAGCAGACTGCCTCATCTTTCTCCCACAGAGCAGCTGGTGAGTTCAAACTGCCAACCTTTTGGTTAGCAACCAAAGCTTTCACCACTATAGCACTAGAGCTCCTTGAAATACATGTTGTTGTTATGTGCCGTTGAGTCGGACCCAACTACAGAAGTAGATTCTGTAGATTCTACAGAAGTAGATTGCTAAACCTTCCTTCCGAGGAGTGGCTGGTGGGTTTGAACCTCCAGCCTTCTGGTTAGCAGTCACATGCCTTAGGCACTACGCTACCAGAGCTCCTTCAAGATATATACATGTTGTTATTTGCTGTCAAGTCAGACCCGACTCACAGTGACCCCTCCTTGGGTTTCCAAGGCAGTATCCTACGGAAGTAGATTGCCCCATCTTCCTTCTGAGGAGTGGCTAGTGGGTTTGAACCACCAGCCTTCTGGTTAGCAGTCAAGTGCCTTAGGCACTATGCTACCAGAGCTCCCAAGATACACACACACACACACACACACACGTATGTATGTATGTATGTATCAAGGAACCCTGGTGACACAGTGGTTAAGTGCTCATCTGCTAACCAAAAGTTTGGCGGTTTTAACCCACCAGCTGCTCCATGGGAGAAAGATGTTGTAACTTGCTTCCATAAAGATTTACAGACTAGAAAGCAAAGGAAGATACTGAGAGTTATGCAAGAATAAAGGACAACTATGGTAAGTGTTAATAACATATACAGTCCTGCAATAGTAGTAATACCTAGCAATAATTTGTGAGTAGATACAGAGATGGAGCGCTGGTGGCATAGTGCCTAATGCATTTGACTGCTAACCAGAAGGCTGATGGTTCAAACCCAGCAGCCACTCCTTGGAATGAAAAGATTGGGCAATCTACTTCCATGGTGATACCACCTCAAAAACCCAAGGACGGGTTGCTATGAGTTAGATCTGACTCGAGGGCAGTGAGGTAGATACATAGGTAAATATGTGTGCTAAATAAGTGAGGGAGGTCATACGGGAATACACCCACATACATATATAGGTGGTAGATATTTCTACATACGTATTTGCAAATGCTGAATACTGCATGCATACATACATATGTGTATGTATGTGTGTGTGTATATATATATATGCATATGTATATGTATATTTATATATATATAGGAGCTCTGGTAGCATAGTGTCTAAGGCACTTGACTGCTAACCAGAAGGCTGGTGGTTCAAACCCACCAGCCACTCCTCGGA
>NW_006921613.1:16332225-16342806 GCF_000298275.1 Orycteropus afer afer | reverse complement strand
AATCCACTCATCGGAAGGAAGACTCGGAAGGAAGAGTGACTCATCCAAAAAAAACCTACTGCCATCGAGTTGGATCCAACTCATAGTGACCTCTCCTTGGGTTTCTGAGGCGGTATCACTATGGAAGTAGATTGCCCAACCTTCCTTCTGAGGAATGGCTGGTGGGTTTGAACCACCAGCCTTCTGGTTAGCAGAAACCCAAGGAGGAGTTTCTATGCATTGAATTCAACTCAACGGCAGTTGAGTTTGTTTGTTTAGGATATATATATATATATTTGTATATGTGTGTGTGTCTGTGTGTGTGTACATATAGAGAGAGAGCTCTGGTAGCGTAGTGCCTAAGGCATTTGACTGCTACCCAGAAGGCAGATGGTTCAAACACACTAGCCACTCATTGGAAGGACGTTTGGGCAATCTACTTCTGTAGTGATACCGCCTTGGAAGCCCAAGGAGGGGTCACTATGAGTTGGATCCAACTCGACAGCATGAGTTTGTTTTTTTGTTTATATATATACATATACATACATATGTATGTATATATACACCAGCCACTTCTCGAAAGGAAGACTGGGCAATCTACTTTCATAGAGATACTGACTCGGAAACCCAAGGACAGGTCGCTATGAGTCAGAACTGAGTCAATGGCAGTGAGTTTGGTTTTTGGTTTACACACACACACACACACACACAGTAGAGTGTATGGGGCACAGTTATAGAAACTACTTAGACAGCAAGACTGAATCACTGTACCTGAAGGCTAAGGATCATAGCCTTGGGGACATTTAGGTCAGTTAGCAAAACACAATTCATAAAGATAGCATTCTATATCTTAGTCTGGTGAGTAGCATCTGGGGTCTGAAAAGCTTATGAGTGGCCATCTAAAAAGCAACTATTGCTCTCTTCCCACATGGAGCATATGAAAATGAAGAAAAACTAAAACTCAAGAAAGCAATTAGTCCACAGGACTAATGGCCCACATGAATCACAGCTTCCTCTAACCCGAGACCAGAAGAACTAGATGGTGCTCAGTTACCATTGTCAACCACTATGAGCAAGACCACAATAGAAGACCCTGGTTAGAATGGGTTAAAAAAAAAATAATAAGGAACAAAATTCAAAGCCAAAAAAAAAAAAAGACCAGAGTAACTGGTTGGAAAGAGCTTAGAGGAACTCCCAAGACTATTGCCCTGAGAAAATCTTTTAAATGGAAACTGAAGACTCATCTGGAGGCCACCTTCCAGGACTATAAAACCACCACCACCACCACCCGTGAAGAATGTGCTCCTCAGAACAGTCAATTGTACAAGACCAAAAGGGCAATGTTTGCACAAAACCAAAGATAAGAAGACAAGGAGGGACAGGGAAACTGGATGAATGGAAATAGGGAGATTGCAATCAATGTCACGGAACAATTGTGTATGAGGTATTGATTTGGAAAATTAACTTGCTATGTAAACTTTCACTTAAAGCACAACCAAATGTTAAAAAAAAAAAAAAAGATTTACAGCCTTGGAACCCTATGGGGCACTTCTACTCAACCTTATCTAATCACTATGAGTTGGATTCAACTCAACAGCAATGGCTTTGGTGATATATATATATATATAGTATGTATATGCAACATACCATACATATATTATGATAATATATATCACACATATAAATAAACCAGAAAAACCAAACTTACTGCCATTGAGTCATTCCTGACTCAGTGACTCCCACTGGATTTCCGAGACTGTAAATCTTTACAGAAGTAGATCACCCCATCTTCCTTTCACAGAGTGGCTGGTGGGTTTGAACCACTGATCTTCCAGTTAGCAATCAAGTGCCTTATCCATTATACCACTTGTTGTTGTTGTTGTTTGCCGTCAAGTCGGCCCCGACTCATAGCGACCCCTCCTTGGGTTTCTGAGGCAGTATCACTACGGAAGTAGGATTGCCCAACCTTCCTTCCGAGGAGTGGCTGGTGGGTTTGAACCACTGATCTTCCAGTTAGCAATCAAGTGCCTTATCCATTATACCACTTGTTGTTGTTGTTGTTTGCCGTCAAGTCGGCCCCGACTCATAGCGACCCCTCCTTG
This sequence comes from Orycteropus afer afer, assembly GCF_000298275.1. Classification (NCBI taxonomy): domain Eukaryota; kingdom Metazoa; phylum Chordata; class Mammalia; order Tubulidentata; family Orycteropodidae; genus Orycteropus; species Orycteropus afer. Next base: position 16,340,725 of record NW_006921613.1, on the reverse strand, counting down.
GGTTTCTGAGGCAGTATCACTACGGAAGTAGGATTGCCCAACCTTCCTTCCGAGGAGTGGCTGGTGGGTTTGAACTGCCAGCCTTCTGGTTAGCAGTCAAGTGCCTTAGGCACTATGCTACCAGAGCTCCTATTATACCACTAGAGCTCTTTATATATATAAAAACACATACATATATAAATGTTGTTGTTGTTAGGTGTGGTAGAGTCAGTAGTGACTCATCCAAAAAAAAACCTACTGCCATCAAGTTGGATCCAACTCATAGTGACCTCTCCTTGGGTTTCTGAGGTGGTATCACTATGGAAGTAGATTGTCCAACCTTCCTTCTGAGGAGTGGCTGGTGGATTTGAACCGCCAGCCTTCTGGTTAGCAGTCAAATGCCTTAGGCACTATGCCACCAGTAGTGACTCATAGCAACCCTATATACAACAGAAGGAAACACTGCCCAGTCCTGTGTCATGCTCACCATTGTTGCTATGCTTGAGCCCACTGTTGCAGCCACTGTGTCGATCCATTTCATTGAAGGTCTTACCCTTTTTCTCTGACCCTCTACTTTACCAAGCATGATGTCCTTCTCCAGGGACTGGTCCCTCCTGACAACATGACCAAGGTACCAGAGATGAAGTCTGGCCATATAACCAAACCAAACCAAACCTACTCCCATCATGTTGATTCTGGCTCATAGCAACCCTATAGGAAAGAGTAGAACTTCCCCCATTGGGTATCTAAGTCTGTAAATCTTTATGGAAGCAGACTGCCTCATCGTTCTCTGGTGGGTTTGAACCATCAGCCTTTTGGTTAGCAGCTGAATGCTTTAACCACTACACCACCAGTGCTCCTTTATATAAATACAAACATATATCAATGCGTATGCACATATGTAGAGAGAGGGTATAAAAAACAAGAGATGTAACTATAAAGACATAAGTGTTCCTAAAATTAAAGAGTCAAATAGAAAAATGAAACATCCCATGACATAAAGGAGCAGATTTTATAAGCTCCGAGTCTATAAACCCTAAGTCTTTTTCCTTTCTGATTAGCTTTTGGCCATTTGACAGCACACATTTGCCTTTATCACCTGGTGACAGGATTGCAGTAATGGTAGTGGCTGACAGAAACTTCACTTTTCTCCTGTGAGACACCTCCCACAAAGCGTTCTATCAAAGTTCCCCACATACCCACAAAAGAGCATCTCTGTGATGGCTCCTGTGAGCTGACAGCCGCCATGGAGTCCCTGAAAAGGAAATCGTGCACTGGGAAATGAGAGACTGCTTTTTTTGCACACCCACTTTGTCTCCAACCCAGCATGAATAAGGAATAGAAACTAAAGAGGGAGATGAATGTAAGAGTGAGCATTTTGTCCAATTTTTCAGAGTGATGGATAAGAAAGGACAGATGGTAGATGGATCAGATGAAAGCTGTTTTTATCTCTTCTTTTTCTATATTTTTTTTTCTTTATGTGTGGGTCTGAAAATGTATGTGAGAACTAGAGGAAGAGACAGAGAGAGAGAGAGAGAGAAAGATGCAGAGATATATATAGAGAGAGACTGGAATTAATTTTTGAATGTGTATAAGAGGCCATATGCAGTCATGATTACACACAGATACTTAGAGGTGTAGATAGAATTAGAGACAAAACTGCCTGCCTGCCAATTTTTCTAACTAAATATGTTCACAGATTTCATAGCATTAATGAACTGTAAAATAATGATATATTGAAGCTGGATGCAGCTGTCTATCCCAAGTTTGAGAATATTTTAAGCAGACATTAAATCAATAATGTAAATTAGAGAAGCCAAATTCTTAAAGGTGCTCATTGCCACCAAGTCTATACTGGCTCATAGTGACACTTTAGGACAGACTAAATCTGGCATATAGGGTTTCCAAGGCTGTAAATCTTTACAGAAGCAGACTGCCTCATCTTTCACCTGCGGGGCAGCTGGTGGGTTCAAAACACTGACCTTTTGGTTAGTAGCTGAATGCTTTAACCAGTGCACCACCATAGCTTCCCCTGTGCTTAAATAAGAAACATCAACAGAGGAGGTATACATGGTTTGGATGTCAGATGTTAGGGTCACAGACATTCATTGTAACTTTATAATTTATAATAAGATATATGTATTTTCTGAGTTAAAAAATAAATCTTTGGGACATGGGAGGCAAAAGATGAACCCTTTTGCACATACAATACTGTGTTGTCAGTGAAGGCAAACATGGGTATATGGGTGGATAGGTGGGTGGACAGATGGGTGGATAGGCTGAACTAGTAGGTATGTCTACGAAGCAGGGAGTGTACCCAAGAATATGTATAGGGTTGGCAGACAGTGGTCCTGTAAGTTTATGTGTATGATCTGAATTCCCAGGTGTATGGTAGAGCTGACAAGAGGCAAGGTGGTAGTCACTGCTTGGTCACAGCCAGCTACCCAGAGGGACCGAGTAGTTGAACCTGTGGGCTCAGGACCATAGTTGCAGAGGACATCAAGCTCAACTGGCATAATATACTACACAAAACATTGTTCCACCTCCTACTTTGGCGAGTAGCAACTGGGATCTTAAAAGCTTGCAAGCTGCCATCTAGATGCAACGATGGGTCTCTCCTCGTCCAGAGCAAAGAATAATGAAGAAAACCAAAAATCCATGGAAACAATTAGTCCTAGCGACTGATACACCATCCAGTCTGCAGCCTATATGACTATGAGACCAGAAGAACTAGATGGTGCCCGACTACCAATGTCAACCACTTGGAAGGGGATCTATGTAGGAGTGCCTGGAGAGAGAGGGAGAACAACGTGGACAAAACTCAAAATCATTTGGAGAAATTAAAAAAAAAAAAAAAGGAAGGGGACCTGTTCTGCTGGTCCTATAGAGACTGATAGAACCACTGAGACTATGACCCCTAGCTGCCCATCAGGTCTGGAATTGAACCCACACCTGTGGCTTCCAGCCAAACAAAAGACGAGCATATGAGTTGACCATTTACCTGAGGTAGATACACTCCTTGGAGAGAACAATCATGGGAGAAAGAAGGGCTGCTGATGCACCGGGAGACAGCTCAGGGGGCAGGGGTGCAGGGAGAGATGGACACAGGGAAGAGGTAATTATCGGGAGGAAGTGGGAGGGGAGCTGTTGCATTGTGGTAAATTGTGGTCAATGTCATGAGACAAAGTGTATGTGAACTGCTGTATGGAAAGTGAATTTCCTCTGTAAATCTTCACCGAAATCACAATTAAAAAAAAAAAAAATCTTTGGGGAGTATGACAAAAAATTAATAAGGAAAAAAAATTATATTGGTTTATAGGCAAATACAAATGTTTAAAGTTAAAATGATACAGCACAAGTTACAGTTATGATAAGTAGGTAATGATGCTCATAGCTGATTGATACATTGTCTGCTGTATTGTGGTAGCTTGAACACATTTCTGAGCTGGACTAAAAAATATTTATCATGATGCCAACATACCTGCGCAGTCGTGAATTTTAATAGCAAACCATAGCTGGACACTGTATTGCATTGAGCATTATAGAAACAAACCTTATACCCCTGCATGTTTCATAATTAATATTAGAGGGTGAGAAAGAGAATGGTGGTGAAATTGAAAATGTACATCATTATAACTAGGATACCAATACAGAAAAATGTCTAGCCTTGTGAGTTACTAAAAAAATTTAAATTAATTTTAAAAGCAATGATTTCCCATTTTAAGCTTTTGATAGTATCAACATTAAAATAATAACTGTCTAAATAAATATAAATGTAGATTAAATATTAAAGTTAACAAATTAAAAAATGTGTGAGAATGAGCTGAAACTGGCACACTGCTGATGCTTACGTGAAATGTTGTATTTCTTTTGAAAATCAGTTTGGCAACATGCTTCGTGAGCTGAGAAGATGTTTATATCCTCTGACCTAATTATTCCACTCATGAAAATTGCTAAAGAACTCTTTCTGCACAAGTAATATGCTTTATTAGAAGGAAAAATCAAATGAAATGTTGAACAATATGGAGATTGTTATGGTAAAATGGTCTGGGCAACTCAATGGTATGTCATGCAACTATCAAAAATTATAAAAACTAAGTGACCCATGGAAAACATTTATAAAATTTGTACCCATATACATAATATGCATGTGTACTCCTAACCTCTACCAGCTTAGGAAACATGAATTTCTGAACAGTTGGTTTTCATTATGAAAAAACTTATAGGATCTCAGACCTGTCCTTGCTGCCAGTCAGCTCAGAAGGGAGTAGGAAAACAGGCCAGACAAGCCAAGAAGGAACAGGAATAGGCAATACATTATCAAGTGTCTTCTTTATGCACATTTACAGAAGTTCAGTTCTCCTAAGGCAGATATCTTTATCCCTATTGTACAAAATGTGTATGAAATGTTCAATGGAAATACAATTTGCTCTGTAAACTTTCACTCAAATCACAAAGCCTAACATATAAGTGTACTCAATACTCCCTCCCCCACACCCCATCCCCGCCATGGAATTGAATGGGGAAAAAAAGATTCTGCCTTGTTTTCTTTTTCTAACCTTTTTTTGTTTTGATATAACTCTCAATCACACAATAATTTAAGAAAGAAAGAAAGAAACTCTCACATTGGAAGTCAGAAGAGTCAGTGCTTGAAAGGTGGGTTCTGACTTTATCATGTTCCTGCTGCAACAACCACATGGGTTCTGTTTCACGCTGGTGTTATAGAACCTGTAACCAATCTGGGTGCTGTGATTCATATATGTGTGATTAGGCTGAGGGCAAAATGAGATACAGAAATCAATGCCATGTTTCCTGTCCTCAGGAAACTTACAATCTCATAGGGATGAGAGATGTAAAACAAAGTGTTTCAAGGTAAAATTCAATAAATAACAAATAAAGGTACTATTCTACCATTTGCACTGGTTGGATCCTTAAGAAACCCCATGTTGTTGTTGTTATGTGCTGTCGAGTCGGACCTGACTCATAGCGACCCCTTCTTGGATTGCCGAGGCGGAATCACTTCAGAAGTAGATTGCACGACCTTCCTTCTGAGGAGTGGCTGGTGGGTTTGAGCCACCAGCCTTCTGGTTAGCAGTCAAGTGCCTAAGGCACTACATTACCAGAGCTCCTAAGAAACCCCATATCAAATAAAAATTGCACTATAAAAGTGATTATCTCAGTGAGAAGAATTTCAGCAATTTATACAGTAAAGATGCTTTTGTTATTGTGGACTAAAATGAACAGATTGGTTAATCATAAGGACAAAACAAGCCTGAATCCTTTCTGTGGCCCTTTAACTCACACACTTAGGAGCTTTTCTACTTTAACTATCATTTTTGGCCCTGAAGTTTTCTAAGAACTTTTATTCCGGAAAGATAATTTTTATTATCTTATTCACATTGACTCTAATGATATGAAATCCAGCAGCCTATGTTTTTTAAAAAATAATTTATTACCTTTGATATTTGCACAAGTCACAGCCTTTATTTTCCTGCCTTCAGTACTGTCATTAACCTAGCCCTGTCATTAACCCAGTACTTTATTATCACCTTTATTACACATTGTAATGCTGGATATGGCACAAAAGTGAAATATGATGCAAAACAAATTCCAGCCCAGTTCACAAGCACCAAGCATGAACAAAGGGCCAACTGAGCTGCCAGCAGCTCATTCAGTCTTAAGTTCCTCCTGCAACAACCACATGGGTTCTGTTTCACATTCATGTTATAGAACCTGTAGCCAGTCTAGGCACTGTGATTCATGTTCCCTATGTATTGAATCCTACCCAGTTTCCAATACAAAAACCCACTGTAGGTGAAATGCCTGTATATGTAAGTTGCTGTGGAAACAGAGAAAGAAATGTCTCATTTCTTCTTGGAGGGATCAAGGGAATTGAAGTTCAGGGAAATTTGAAGGTCACATTTGATTTGGGTGTTGGTAAGGAGAATTTCTGCAGGTGTAGAAGAAGGAGGAGGTGACTCCAGGTGAGGACACAGCATGAGCAAAGGTAGAAAACATTGCCATGAAAGTTCAGAGATCAGAAATTAAAATGTCATGGCTGAAACAGTAATTTTGCAAAGCTAGTGTGGTGGTTAGGAGCTCTGGTAGCGTAGGGCCTAAGGCACTTGACTGCTAACCACAAGGCTGGCAGTTCAAACCCACCAGCCACTCCTCGAAAGGAAGATGGGGCAATCTACTTCTGTAGTGATACTGCCTTGGAAACCCAAGGAGGAGTTGCTATGAGTCAGGTCCAACTTGACGGCATATAACAACAACAGTGTGGTGGTTAAGTTTGCGTGTCAGCTTGGCTGGGCCTGGTTGAGTGGTTGGACAGCTGGTAGTAGTTACCCCATGATGAGACTGGCAATCGATTCCATGGTGTGATCTACCACAAGCAGCTGAGTAGCTGCTTTAGAGATGCGGTCTGCTTCCCGTATGTAAGCAACAGCTTTGGGAATGGTCTCTAGCTTATGGCATACTTGAGCCCTGCATGTGGCCAAGTCATTGTTCAGCAGCCGACCATGCTCTGCCAATCTTGGGACTTTTGATGGACTTGAATTAATGGCCTCTCTTGTGGTTTGGGAATAGATGGACTGTGCCTTTTTACTTGTCAACCCTGGGCTTGTCAGCCTCAGTAGCCAGCAGCTGTCCGAGTGAAGAAAAGCCTCTAGCTCCAGCAGGCCGACAATAGGAAGCAGAGCTAAAGCCCAAGGCTGAGGGGCTTTGATCCAGCCCCTAGAGCCTGGCATTTTGAACTTGGACTTAAAGCCTCCAATCTATAAGAGAATAGAACTCCTGTTTGTTAAAGCCATCCCATTGTGGTATATTCTTGTCAAAGTGGCACTAGGTAACCAGGACAGCTAGTTTTCAGAAACTAAAAAATAATGCAAATATGTGTTCATCTTGTATGTAGAACTAGTGTTCTGGTTACCTAGTGCCACTCTAACAGGAAACATACCACAAATGGGATGGCCTTAACAAACAGGAGTTTATTCTTACAGTTTGGAGGCTTTAAGTCCAAGTTCAAAGTGCCAGGTTCTAGGGGCTGGGTGAAAGCCCCTCAACCTTGGGGTCCAGCTCTGCCTCCTGCTCCTGGCCCACTGGAGCTAGAGGCATTTCTTCACTCAGACAGCTGCTGGATGCTGAGGCTGAGAAGCCCCAAGGTTGACAGATAAAAAGGCACCGTCCCGATGTTACCAAATCACACAGCAGGCCATTAACGTAAGTCCCAAGGTTGGCAGAGCATGACAGGCAGGCTGCTGAGCAACGACACAGCTACTAGATGCAGGGCCCAAGCGTGCCATAGGCTAGAGACCAGTCTCAAAGCTTCTCCTTATATACAGGAAGCAGACCACCTACCCAAAGGCAGCTACTCAGCTGCTCCCAGTAGATTCCACCATGGAGTTGATTACCAGTCTCATCATGGGGAATACTACATCCAGCTGCCCAGCCACTCAACCAGGCCTAGCCAAGTTGACATACAAACATAACCATCACAACTAGTATATCTTATTTCCTGAAAATAGATGTTGCTGTCCCTCAGTCACTTCTCAGTCTACATATTTATTTAGATGATTTCACTCCTGTTAAGCTGCCTTCATTTTCTTCCCATTAGCCATCTTTCTGCTTTAAAAGAATGACTATATATTAATTCACAAAAGGCCCTGGCAGTGTGTTATAAAAATATATATTCATGGATGGGAATTAGTGTGATTTGGCAGCATGAATACTGAACTCTAAGCAGGATATCTGGATTCTGGTCCAGGCACATCCTTCCAGGAACTCTGTGAACCTGAACAAGTCATTCAACCTGTTCTGACCTCACTTTTTTTTTTTTTTTTTTTTAAATCTGTAAAATAAAGTTTTCTCCAAGATCCCTTCTATTATACTGGTTCTAAAGGAGCTCTGGTGGCGTAGTGGTTAAAACATGTGGCTGCTATCCAAAAGGTCAGTAATTTGAACCCAACAGCTGTTCTGCAGAAGAAAGATGAGGCAGTCTGCTTCCATAAAGATTTATAGCCTTGGAAACCCAATGGGGATCACTATGAGTCAGAATTAACTTAATGGCAGTGAGTCTGGTTTTTTGGTTTTTGTCCTGTATAGATACGAGATTTTCCTTGGATGCCTAACCAAAACAGAAATGAAATCATTCACATCCTAAAAAGGGACTCTAAGAGTTCCCTAGGAGATCTGGTAGCATAGTGCCTAAGGCATTTGACTGCTAACCAGAAGGCTGGAGGTTCAAATCCACCAGCCACTCCTTGGAAGGAAAGTTGGGCAATCTACTTCTACAGTGGTACTGCCTCAGAAACCCACGGAGGGGTCGCTGTGAGTCGGATCCGATTCGATGGCACATAACATAAGAGTTCCCTAAGAGAAGGGGTGAGAGAGGCCATCACAGTAATATGTTGTTGTTGTTGTGTGCCGTCAATTCGGCCCTGACTCATAGCGACCCCTCCTTGGGTTTCCTAGGCAGTATCACTACGGAAGTAGATTGCCCCATCTTCCTTCCAAGGAGTGG
>NW_006921613.1:16314179-16331425 GCF_000298275.1 Orycteropus afer afer | reverse complement strand
ATCCTACTTCCGTAGTGATACTGCCTCGGAAACCCAAGGAGGGGTCGCTATGAGTCGGGGCCGACTCGACGGCAAACAACAACAACATACATATATATCACAATTTAAAAAAATTAATATCAAAAATCTGTATACTATATACATGACCAATGTTGTACTTTTATGTTTTGCCTTTTTCTCTTAATTTCCTTAGAAAATGTTATCTTAAAATTTATCTTTCTTGTAGCTAAACTGAAAGAAAAAGGATTTTTTCATACCTTTATCACAGTGGGTCTCAACTGGGGGCACTTTCCCCCTCAAGGGGCATTTGACAATGTCTGGAGACATTTTTGGTTGTCACTGAGTGGGGGTATGTTATTGGCATCTTGTCAACCCAAGCCAGGAATGCTGCTAAATATCCTACAACGTACAGAACAGCACCCACCCCCTGCTCCCACCCACTGTCCTTAACAACAACAAAGAATTCTCTGGCCAAAAATGTCAACAGTATTGCTCCTGAGAATCCCTGCTCTTTTGGAATCAATATGGAGTTCAACACCTCTCACACTGACCAATGGAGAGACATGATAACAGCAAGATTAGGAAAGTTCTAAAACCCAGGGAAATGCTGCAAAGCTTGGATAGATGAAGAATTTGAAACCAAGTAAGAATGAGCTGTAAAGATTAACCTTTTTTCACTGGTGATCCCCTCAGTGATCTGCTCTCTAATTCTGTACTTGAGGTCATTTTATTAATCTTTTTATCAGAAACCCAAAGAGGGTTCGCTATGAGTCAAATCTGACTCGACGGCAAACACAACAACAACAACATAGGTATATCAAAGTATAATAAGATCCCAAACCCACTGCCATTGAACCAATTCCCACTCATAGTGACCCTATAGGACAAGGCAGAACTGCCGTCACAGGGTTTCCAAGGCTGTAAATCTTTATGGAAGCAGACTGCCTCATCTGTCTGGCTGGTGGGTTCCAGCAGCTGACCTTTAGATTAGCAGCTGAATGCTTTAATCACTGCACTACCAGAGCTCCTTAAGCTGAGAATGGCAGTGTTTAATTACTTCTTCCTTTGGGATGAGATCATTCTAAAAGGCAATCTCTTCTTCAAACTTGGCTTCTGTTGTACCTCAATTACCCCACCTCACCCCCAGCTTATTGGCTAAGCAGTAATATGTCTGGCCATAATTGTGATTGTTTGAGATCTTTTCCCAAGAGGACTATTAGCTTGGTTCCGCCCAGCTGAGCTCCTCATCAGAAAGAGCAAGCAGTAATTACTTCCATAACCTCTTTCTCATTTATTTGCATTCTAATGTTTTCTTGAATGGACAAGAAAGGCATAGAATTGCAGCTCATTCTGGGAATTTCAGATAACTCTCTTTAAGAGAGTGTCACGCCAGTGATCATCATCCTTCATGTGTGTTATAGAATAAAAAAGACTGAGAATATTAGCTTGCTAGAAAATTTTAGTAATGTCTTAAATGAAACATAGTTAGAAAGGTAAAGAGGAATATGCCTTGCAACCAATTTTCAACGGCTTAACATGATTTGTTCTTTGGAATTCACATCCCTGTTCTCCTCTATTAGAAAAGATATAAAGTAGTCCAACTTTTGGAGTTTGGAGCTTTATTTTGGCCCCCATATACACTGTCAGTTCAGTTTGTCTATATTTCCAAGTAATATTAATGTGTTAGATCAGTTTCTAAATTTTAGGGCTTTGACTACTCAATTGGAGAGCATGAATCATTTTGACCCAGGTCTATACTAAAATATAATGAAACTGTCCTAGGAGTTTTGGTGGCACAGCAGTTAAGGCGTTTGGCTGCTAACCAAAAGGTGAGCTATTGGAACCCACCAGGTGCTCCACAGGAGGAAGATGGAAAATCTATTTCATTAAAGATTGGAAACCTTATGGGGCATTTCTATGCTGTCCTGCGGGGTCACTAGGAGTCAGAATTGACTCTATGGCACTGGGTTTGGTTTTTTGGTTTAAGTTGTCTTCAGACCCAAATATGGAAAAATGGCCAGGTTGTTAGGTTCTGTGAGTTTTGTGAAGTTTCAAATGATTTGACTAACCAGAAGGCTGGTGGTTCAAACCCACCACCACTCATTGGAAGGAAGATTGGGCAATCTACTTCCATAGAGATTCTACCTGGGAAACCCAAGGATGGGCCCGTATGAGTTGGAAACAAAGTGGCAAGCATGAAACATTTTTACTACAGTGTAGTACACCTGATATTTCCTTTCCTTTCCTTTGATATAGTTTACATACATTATTTTGTAGAATTAGAACAACCTAGGCCTAAACTAATACGTTTTCCCAGTGCTAACTTAGCTGTCCAAGTGACAGCTAATGATCCACAGGCATGTGGTCAGAGACTCAGCCTGCTAGTTAATACAAAGTTAATTATGTTTTCTTGTATATGAATGCTCATGTTGTTGTAGTTGTTAAGTGCTGTCGAGTCGTTCCCGACTCATAGCGACCCCATGCACAGCAGAACGAAACACTGCCCGATCCCGCGCCAGCCCCACAATCCCTGCTACACTTGAGCCCATCATCGCAGCCACCGTGTCAATCCATCTCATTGAAGGCCTCCCCCTCTTTCGTTGACCCTCCACCCTACCAAGCATGACATCCTTCTCCAGGGAATGGTCCCTTCTTACAACATGACCAAAATAGGTGAGACGAAGTCCAGCCATTCTTGCTTCCAAGGAGCATTCTGGCTGCACTTCCTCCAGGAAAGATCTGTTAGTTCTTTTAGCAGTCCATGGTAGTTTCAGCATTCTTGTCCAGCACCACAACTCAAAAGCATCAACTCTTCTTCGGTCTTCCTTATTCATTGTTCAGCATACGTATGCATGTGAGAGCTGGACAATGAATGCTCATAGTATTTTAAAAATAACAAAAAGAAGAAACAACTCAAATGTCCATCAACTGATGAATGAATAAACAAAATGTGGTATGTATATAGAGTGGAATATCATTCGGCAATGAACAGTGAAGTACTGATACATGCTACAACGTTGATGAACTCCCGAAATATGCTCAGTGAAAGAAGCCAGATGTGAAAGGCTACATATTGTATGATCCTATTTATTTGAAACAAACACAATAGGAAAATCCATAGAGACAGAAAGTAGAAGTATACCTGGAGGGAGAGGGGGCAACAGGGAATAACTGCTTATAAGTACAAGTTGCTTTTTGGGATAATGAAACTGTTCTAGGTTTAGATAATAGTGATAGTTGCACAACTCTGTAAATATACTGAAAACCACTGAATTATACATTTTAAATGGGTGAATTTTATGGTACATAAATTATATCTCAATAAAGTTGTTATTAAAAAGTTAATAGGTTTCTTTATTATAGAACTTCTCAGAACCTTTAGTGTCTTAATGTGATTTGTGAAATAGAATATAAAGTAAATCTCAAAGAGAGAAATTGAGAATAAGGTGTTTCCCAAAATGATTTATTCATGATGAGGGGAGCATCATCATCTTTTTACAAGCATTCCATGGAAATGGTGTTTCTACACATCCATTTTTGAAAACACTAATTTGGGATATAATCTTATAATAATTATAATCTAGGGTACAAAAATTCTTTAAAGGAGTCAGACCTCCTCATCTAACTTCAAGGAAAGAGAAGGGAATCACCATCCAGATCAGCCCAAAGCCAATTCCTATGAGGTGGAGGTTAAACATAGCTCTACTCTCAAACTGTTTTACCAATTCTGACACCAGCTGTCCCACTCATAGCATTCTCTACTTCTCTGCTGAGTTCAATAATTCATTGCAACGGCTACACAACTCACTGACCATATTCACAATTATGGGAATTATTAGGGAAGTAACAGGTTACAATTCAGGATCAGGATCAACTTGGAAGTAACAAAAACAACTCAGGATACAATTCTTCGATCAGTATAGATTCTTCTCAGCTGTGCCTACAGGCAGGCCTCTGCTGCCAGACCCTGTTTGGGCCTGGATTCTGCTCTGTTTAGGCAAGTGTTATAGCTCTTTAGCTCACTGATAAGTGCCCAGAGGTACCCCACTCTGCCAGAAAGCTTCCTGTCCGAAGGTGCTCAGTTCTTTTGCTCTGTGGGTCAGCAAACCCACTGCAGCTGTCTGTGGGTCCTCTGCTGCTGCCACAGTGTTGCAGCTCTCCAGTGTTATAGCTCTCCTGTATTATAGCTGTTTGGTGTTACAGCTCTCCATCTCCTGAGTGTAGGAGGTTCTCAGTGCAGGGACTCTGGCTTCAAAGGATACACTGCACTCCCAACTCTTCTTCATGATGGTAGTGAGTTTTCCCCCAATCTCAATCTGTGGGATTGGCTCTTTTTGAGTTTAACAGGGTGGCAAAACTGACCAATCCCCCACAAGGGTTCCATGAACCATATTTGTGTTACCAACCCTTTCAAGGTTTCATGAACCTTATTTGCATTATCAGACTGTCCAATCCCCATGTGTTCCATGCATCTTATTTGTGTAGTTCCAGTCAGTCATTTAATGAGAGTTACAAGAACATGGCTAGAAGAGCCATATAAAAGCAATTCACTGGAGCACAAGTCCTAATCAAAGAGGTAGAAACTGCTAATCCTTAGACAGTATTTTTGGGGAAGAGTTCAATGGATTTAGGTGAGATCTGTTAGGTCCTGCTACTTTAACCAGAGTTATGTTGTTAGGTGACATTGAGTCTGCTCTGACTCATAGCAACCGTTTGTACAACAGAACAAAATGTTGCTCCGTCGTGCACCATCCTCACAATCTTTGCTGTATCTGAGCTCATTGTTGCAGCCTCTGTGTCAATCCATCTCTTAAGGGCCTTCCTCTTTTTCACTGACCTGACTTGACAGCAGTGAGTTCGGTTTTTGTTTTTTTCTGCTTTTCCAAGCATGATATCCTTTTCAAGAGAATGGTCCCTCACGACAACATGACCAGAGTAGGTGAGACAAAGTCTGGCCATTCTCACTTCCAAGGAGCATTCCAGCTGCACTTCTTCCAGGACAGATTTGTTCGTTCTTCTGGCAGTCCATGGTATTTTCAGTATTGTTCGCCAACATTGCAGTTCAAAAGCACCAACTCTTCTTTGGTCTTCCTTATTTATTGTCTAGCTTTCACATGCATATGAGGCAATTAAAAATACCATGGCTTGGGTTAGGTGGACCTTAGCTTTCAAAGTGGCATCTTTGCTCTTCAATACTTTAAAGAGGTCTTTTGCAGCCAATTTGCCCAGTGCAACATGATATCTGACTTCTTGAACACTGCTTCCACGGGTGCTGATCGTGGATCCAAGTAAAATGAAATCTTTGACAACTTCAATCTTTTCTCCATTTATTGTGATGTTGCTTATTGGTCTGTTGTTACAGACAAATAATACTGTAGTTAACATATATTCCAACAAGGAAGTTTCAAGTTAGTGATCTTTTAAACTTAATTTGCTTCCACCCAAATAATTCCCCAATGGAAAGGGAAAAGGAAGTGGAAAGAGGTTTCCTGATCCAAGCATTGTCAAGAGATTTGGCCATCAGTCTTGTTAGGATAGGTCCTTCTTGGGAAACAAAAGGCAGGTTTGAACATGAGAGCACCAGGCATGATGAATCTTTCCAGACCTTGCCTACTATTCTATTCCCTTTTTGGCCTCAGAGTAGAATAGCAGGCAGAGTCTGGAAAGGGTCATTATCTGCATCTTGTTACAAAGCTGGCTGCTTAACATCAGGAATCTCATTTTCATTTCCTGTTGAATCAATTTTTCTCAACATTAATCAGCCATCCTAATCTTCTCTAGAAGAGAAGAGCAATCTAGAGAGATGACTAGTCCTCCAAAACAACTGCCCAGAGCTAAAAAAGAGAAAGGAACACAGAGCTGGAATACAATTACTGAATTGATGATCAAAATAAAATGTTAGTATTTTTTTCATATAGCTCTCATACATTGGCAGGAAGAGGTGAAAGGCATGACATGGTACTCAGTCAAGAAAATTTATTTCATTATGTTTTTGTTAGGTGCCATTGCGTCATCTCCAACTCATAGCAACCCCATGCACAGCAGAACGAAACACCACCCGGTCCCGCACCAGCTTCATGATCCTTGCTATACTTGAGCCTATCACCGCAGCCACCGTGTCAATCCATCTTGTTGAGGGCCTTCCCCTCTTTCGTCAACCCTCCACCTTACCAAGCATGACATCCTTCTCCAGGGAACGGTCCCTTCTGACAACGTGACCAATGTAGGTGAGACAAAGTCTGGCCATTCTCTCTTCCAAGGAGCATTGCGGCTGCACCTCCTCCAGGATAGATTTGTTAGATATTTTAGCAGTCCATGGCATTTTCAGCATTCTTTGCCAGCACCACAACTCACAAGCATCAACTCTTCTTTGATCTTCTGTATTCGTTGTCCAGCTCTCACATGTATATGAGGCAACTGAAAATACCACGGATTGTTTCAGGCTTGCCTTAGTCCTCAAAGGTCTTAGTCTTCAGCACATGAAAGAGGTCATTTGCAGCTGATTTGCCCAGTGCTATACGTTGTCTGAAGGAGCTCTGGTGGCCTAGTACCTAAGGCATTAGACTCTAACCAGAAGGCTGGGGGTTCAAACCCACAAGCCACTCCTCAGAAGGAAAGTTGGGCAATCTACTTTCATAGTGATACCACCTCGGAAACCCAAGGAGGGGCAGTTATGAGTAGGATTCAACTGGATGGCAGTGTGTTTGGTTTTGTATTTGATACCTTGTCTGATGTTCTGACTGCTGCCTCCATTGTCAGTGATTGTAGAGCCAAGCAATGTGAAGTCTTTGACAACTTCAATCTTTTTGCCATTCATCACAATGCTGCTTATAGGTCCAGTGGTGAAGATTTTTGTTTTCTTTATATTGAGATGTAAGCCATACTGCAGACTGTATTCTTCAATCTTCATCAGCAAGTGCTTCAAGTTATCTTCACTTTCTGCAAGCAAAGTTGTATCATCAGTGTATCTCAGGTAGTTAATGATTCTTCCTCCAATCCTGATGTCATGTTCTTCATATAGTCCACCTTCTAGGATTATTTGCTCAGCATACATATTGAGTAAGTATGGTGAAAGGATACAACCCTGAGGTACTCCCTTCTTGACTTTAAAACATGCAGTGTCCCATTGTACTGTTCTAGTGACAGCTTTCTGGGCTATGTACAAATTCTCATTAGTACAATTAAGTGTTCTGGAATTCCCATTCTTCTCAATGTCACCTATAATTTGTTATGATCCACACAATCAAATGCTTTTGCATAGTCAATAAAACACAAGTAAACATCTTTCTGGTATTCTTTGTTTTGAGCCAAGATCCATCTGGCATCAGCAATGGTATCTCTCATTCCACGTCCTCTCCTGCATCCAGCTTGCATTTCTGGAAGTTCTCTGTCAAAATACTGCTGCAACCACTTTTGAATTATCTTCAGTAAGATTTTACTTCTATGTGATATTAATGATATTGTTTGATAATTTCCACATTCTGTGGGATCACCTTTCTTTGGAATGGGTAAAAATATGGATCTCTTCTAGTCAGTTGGCCAGGTAGCTGTCTTCCAAATCTCTTGGCATAGCTGAGTGAGTGTCTCCAACAGGGCATCGGTTTGTTGAAACATCTCAACGGGTATTCTGTCAATTCCTGGAGCCTTGTTTTTCACCAATTCCTTCATTGCACCTTCAACTTCTTCCTTCAATACCATTGGTTCCTGGTCATATGCCATCTCCTGAAATGGATGAAGATCAACCAGTTCTTTTTGATACAGTAACTCTGTTTATTCCTTCCATCTTCTTTTTTTTTTTCTTTTTATTGTGATTTGGGTGAAAATTTACAGAGCAAATACACTTTCCATACAGTAGTTCACATACACTTTGTCTCATGACATTGACCACAATTTACCACAATGCAACATCTCCCCTCCTACTTCCTCCCGATAGTTATCTCTTCCCTGTGTCCATCCCTCCAAGCACTCCTGCCCCCTGAGCTGTCTCCCTGTGCATAAACAGCCCTTCTTTCTCCCATGTTTGTTCTCTCCAAGGAGTGTATCTACCTCAGGTAAATGTTCAACTTATATGCCTGTCTATTGCTTGGCTCCTTCCATCTTCTTTTGATGCTTCCTGCATCATTCAATATTTTGCCCATAGAATCTTTCAATATTGCAACATGAGGCTTAAATTTTTTCCTCAGTTATTTCAGATTGAGAAATGCTGAGCACGTTCTTCCCTTTTGGTTTTCTAACTTCAGATCTTTGCACATTTCATTATAGTAATTGGCTTTGTCCACTCAAGCTGCTCTTTGAAATCTTCTGTTCAGCTCTTTTACCTTGTCATTGCTTCCATTTGCTTTAGCTACTCTCTGCTCAATGGCAAGTTTCAGGGTCTCTTCTGACATCCATTTTGGTCTTTTCTTCCTTTCTCATCTTTTTAATGACCTCTTGCTTTCTTCATGGATGATGTTCTTGATGTCATCCCATAATTCTTCTGGTTTTCAGTCATTGGTGTTCCATGCATCATATCTATTCTTTAGATGGTCTCTAAAATCAGGAGGGATATATTCAAGGTCATATTTTGGCTTTCATGGACTTGTTTTAATTGTCTTCAACTTTAAGTTGAACTTGCATATGAGCAGTTGATGGTCTGTTCCACAGTCAGCTCCAGGCCTGGTTTTGGCTAAAGATATTGAGCTTTTCCATTGCCTCTTGCCACAGATGTAGTCAATCTAATTCCTGTGTACTCCATCTGTTGAAGTCCATGTGTATAGCGACTGTTTGTGTTGTTGAAAAATGGTATTTGCAATAAATAAGTCATTGGTCTTGCAAAATTCTATCATGTGATCTCCAGCATTATTTCTGTCACCAGGACTTTGTTTCCAAGTTTTGCATTCCAGTCACCATTGAAAATTAATATAACTTGATTGCATGTTCGGTCAATTTCAGACTGTAGAAGTTGATAAAAATCTTCAATTTCCTCATCTTTGGCTTTGGTGGTTGGTGTGTAATAGTAGTATTAACTAGTTTTCCTTATAGGCATATGGATATTATCCTATCACTGACAGCACTGTACTTCAGGACAGATCTTGAAACATCCTTTGTAATGATGAATGCCATGCCATTCTTCTTCAAATTGTCATTCCTGGCACAGTAGATCATGTACTTGTCTGATTCAAAATGGCCAAAACTGGCCCATTTCATCTCACTAATGCCTACTGTATCAACCTTTATGCATTCCATTTCATTTCTGACAATTTCCAATTTTCTTAGATTTATACTTCATACTTTCTATGTTCTGATTATTAATGGATGTTTGCAGCTGTTTCTCCTTGCTAAAAGGGCAAGGAGGCCACATGTTCTGACCTCCTATAATCCCACAAGAGGAAGACAGAATCACCATCAATAGTCCAAGGCCTATTACTGCAAGGCCAGACATGCTGTCTCCCTCCAGCCCTTCCACCAACCGTTCCTCCCAAAGCACCCACCACCTCTCTCCTGGGTTTGATAATTCACTGCAGTGGCCACACAGAACTCACAGATTACGGGTTTATTAGGGAAGCACCAGGCTACAATTAAGTTCAGGCAAAACACTCAGTCTCTCTCCCAGCCCACCATCCCTCAGCCAACAGTCTCTCACAGTCTCTCTCCCAGCAGTGTGTGTTCCTCGGTGTCTCACTCAGCAATGTGTGTCTCTTGTGTCTCTTTTCCAGCAGCGTGTCTCTTTCAGGAGCGTGTGTCTCTTTCTGCAGCACATCTTCCTCAACCAGCAGTCAGAGAGAGAGTGCTGCCACTAGGAGGTCTCTTTTTGAGCCCGGCAGAATGGCCAAACCAACCATAATATCAGAATCCTAAACACCTAAGAGAGAGTGGGAACCTCCCAGAACATCGTTTAGTGCCACTCCCAACAGAAATACCCCAGGTGGACAACTTTAGCAATCAGGAGCTCCTCAGTTGCTCATGGCAAACTTCACCTTGGAGTTTACAAAGACTTATGGGTAGAAAAGCCACACTAAGTAATTTACTACACCGCACTCAATTTGAGTCATGCCAGGTCAGCAAATGGAAGTCCTGAGAGCTTTACTTTATCCATATCATTAAGGTCAGTTCTACTCTGAGGAGGCAGCTCTTTCCCAGTCATATTTTGAGTGCCTTCTGACCTAAGGGGCTTGTCTTCCTGCACTGTATCAATGTTTCCAGACTATTCATAAAGTTGCCTAGTGATGTATCAGACAGTGTTTCTCTGCTATTCATAAGGTTTTCCCTGGCCAATTCTTTAAGAAGTGGATGGCCTCTTCCTTCTTCCTAGTCTGTCTCAGTCTGTAAGCTGTGTTGAAACCTGTGCACCATGTGCAACCCTCTGGGGTTTGAAACACCAGTGGCATAGCCTCAAGCCTCACAGCAACATATAAGCCACCACAGTAGGACAAACTGACAGACAGCTTTGTCTCCCTTAGCTGTTTGAAACCTCTCTGTCTTCCCCTTACCTGAATCCCATAGATGTTCCCCCCTTCCTACCTTTTGGGGTGGGCCTGTCTCCCTCCTTTTACCTGTATCCTGCGGCTCTGTCTTGTCCCTGGCTCTTCTCCCACTTTTCATTTCATTATCACAGGGGATAAAGCAGAGGAGTAAAAGTCAGCTGTACAGCTTAAGATTTGAGACAATTACATTCCCCACACAGCTCTTGCATAGAATTTGAGAATGTTCAAAGATCTGAGGTTGTTAGATGAAGATCTTCAAGGATATAGTGAAGTGATAGGCAATTTTTCTCTACAACTAGAAAAGCTTCTACAGTTCTGGAAAGGGCTGTAAGTTCATTGGCAAAGAAACTTCTGATCAGTTCTCCAAGATTCCTTATTTCAGTAGATAACCCTGGTGTTTACCCAACTGTCCAAATTAGAAATCTAAGCTGTTTCCTTGACTCTTATAATTTCCCACTTGAATTACTGCAACAATCTCCTAACTGGTATTCCTGCTATCTATGGTCTTGTAGGTAGAATTACATTTTTTTAGATCATACATATGATTATGTCACTCCATTTCTTAAAACCTTTTAGTGGCTTCCTCTTACTCTTGGTTAAAAATACAGACCCCTTAATATGACTTATGCTGGGAGCTCTGGTAGCGTAGTGCCTAAGGCACTGGACTGCTAACCAGAAGGCTGGCGGTTCAAACCCACCAGCCACTCTTAGGAAGGAAGATGGGGCAATCTACTTCCATAGTGATAATGCCTAGGAAACCCAAGGAGGGGATGCTATGAGTCAGGTCTGACTCGATGGCACACAACAACAACAACAACAATATGACTTATAAGCCTCTGCATGATCTGGCCTTGACTTGCCTTCATTCTCATCTCTTGTCATTTCTTCTCTAGTCTCTACACACACACACACACACACACACACAATAGCCAAACCCACTGCCATCCAGTCGGCTCCAACTCACAGCAACCCCTCCTTGGGTTTCCACTCTGGTAGCCTAGTGCCTAAGGCATCTGACTGCTAACCAGAAAGCTGGTGGATCAAACCCATCAGCCACTCCTGGAAGGGAGGCTGGGCAATCTACTTCTGTAGGGATACCGCCTCAGAAACCCAAGGAGGGATCACTATGAGTTGGATCCGATTCGACTGCTGAGTTTGGTTTTGGTTTGGTATCACTATGGAAGTAGATTGCTCAATCTTCCTTCCAAGGAGTGGCTGGTGGGTTTGATCCACCAGCCTTCTGGTTAGCAGTCAGATGCCTTAGGCACTCTGCTACCAGATCTCCTAGTCTCTACACAAGATGATCCAAAGTAGAGTGTACAAGATCATCCACTGGGTATGAGATGAAAATATTTGAACTTCTACTGACTGAGGTAAACAGCAAAAAAACAAAAAACAAACTTACTCCCATTGAGTCAATTCTGACTCAGTAAATCTTTGTGGAAGTAGATTGCCCCATTTTGTTGGAAACAGCTGGTGGGTTTGAATGGCCAACCTTCTGGTTAGCAGTCAAATGCTTTAGGCTCTGCACCACCAGAGCTAGAAGAAGCATGGCAGAAATTAAAAGTGTATCATATGTAAGCGTTTGGATCAAGCCAAGCCAAAGCTATGTGCAAGTAGAAGTTAAAAGGAAGTAAGAACTCTGAGGAAGTAGAGGGTGTTAGGGAGACATGGACAAAGAGAAGAAACAGAGTTTAGAAAGAGTAGCAGGTTTCTAGAGTTTGTTTTCTGACAGATGGACTTCTAGTTCCAATTCTAATCTGCATACATCCTTATATATGCCCTCATTTTCCTTGAGGCAACATAAGTGGGTCTTCTTTGCCTTGTGTGTGTGTATGTGTGCATGCTTTGGGTGCAAATTTACAGAGCAGAATTTGTTTTATATTCAACAGTTCATGTACATTTGGTTTCACTCCCCAATTGCCATCCTCAAACCTAACCTACTCTCTTCCTCTTGCCTTTTCAAACTTATCTTGAGAGGCAGGGGTCTTTGTTCCATACAGTCATAAGAATCCACCTAAAATACTTTGTGTCCACCTATGGGGGGTTGGTTAAACATAATATACATTTCTATGTATTTTCTAAAAGTGACTATGTAGTGCTAAATTTTATTGACATAGAAAGTTGTTCATAGATATTGTTAAGTGAAAAAGTAGATCACAAAATGGTATATAAAGTGCTCCATTTTTGTTTTACTCTCTGTGTGTGTGTATGCTTGTAGACAGAGAAAAATCTGGAAAAATCTATAATAAAATGTTAGCAGTGGTTATACCTGGATATGGGAAATTATGGATAATTTTCTTTATTTTTTTGCTATGAGCATGCATTGCTTTTATAAGCTTTTAAGAACTATTACATAATTTCTCTTTAAAAAAAAAACAGAAAAAATTCAACTTTTAGGATTTTCATCATATGTTGTAGAAAGATTCAGGATGTGCCAAGTACCATCCATAGGAAATAAATCATTTTCATTCATTTATCAAACATATTACACACACCCCTCAGTGCTAGAGGACGGAAAGATAAGTAGGACAGGTCCTTCTCTTTAAGGATCTCACATTACTAGAGTAATAAATATGTAAACTAAGAGCTACCATGGGAGCTCTGGTAGTGTAATGCCTAAGGCACTTGACTGTTAACCAGAAGGTTGGTGGTTCAAACCCACCAGCCACTCCTCGGAAGGAAGGTTGGGCAATCTACTTCCGTAGTGATACTGCCGCAGAAACTCAAGGAGGGGTTGCTATGAGTTAGGTCTGACTCGATGGCACAACAACAAGAGCTACCATAGAAGTATATAACATCAGACATATAAATTAGATATAGTATATGCACAGAGAAGAAAACTGTTCAAGAAGAGACATTCATGTAGCCTGTTAAAAGATTTAGAGGCTGAGAAGGAAGCGCATTCTAGGTAAGAGGAACAAAGCATACTAAAGGAGGCATGAAATAGCACAGTCTGTATGCAGTATGATCTAGTCACATATTTAAGATTGGTTATTGGGTACTAAAGTGAATAGGTTTTCTTTAAAATATCAGTAACTTTTCTATGGATTATAATAATCCTAGTAATGCCCAGATGTCAAAAGCAACAATATTATGCACACCAATGCAATGTTAATAAGGAAGTATTCTCAAATACTAGTATTTCAAAGTTTCTACACCACCCTGCTATAAAATGTGGTCTTTAGAAAACCCTGCTTCTGTACTATCTTGGAATGCAATGTACTGCTTCTCCAGGATACTGACAAATTGAAACATACCACCTGAATAGGAGCAGTGAAGTGAGTCAATCCATCATCATGTTTATTGATACAGATCAGAGGATTATACTACAGAAAACAACACAAACTACAAGTTGAAAGAAACAGATTTAGTGAAAAACTATGTAGGTTAAAAAAAAAAAAACTTTTAATTTTCACTAAAAGCTCAGACGATGGATAAACTAGGATCTGCTTAAAGGGCACTCTAAGACACATGAGTAGCTCGGCTCATTGCCGTGTCTTCTCCTTGAAAGTCAGGCAGGAGGGTTTACTGTGATTCCCAGCTAGCATGTGTAGCAGGTACAATATACCAGGGAACCTAAAAAATAAAAGTTTGGAAAATCATTTGAAATCGGTCCCACATAAAGTCCCACTACATTAAATTGGGCCACATTTTAATTGGGTCACTCTACAAAACAATGTCTAGCAGAGAAAGCCACCAAGAGCTGGAGATTAGATGAACTGCACTGCAGGAAACAAAAAATAGGGCAGAAACCTTGGGTTTTCTGCCAAGTCCAGAAAAATACATCGCAGCAGACTGTGCAGAGGCATAACTGTCTTTTCACTGGTTGCCAAGAATCAAAGTCTGGTTTTTAAAAATGACAAAAAGAAATAGAAGCAAAATGTTAAAGAACAAAAACTACCATGTTTGGGAAAAATACATGAGAAGTGGTGATACCAAACCAAAAAACCAACCTCACTGCCATTGAGTCAATTCTGACTCATAGTGACCCCCTTTGGGTTTCCAAGGCAACAAATCTTTACAGCAGTAGATTGCCCAGTCTTCCTCCCGTGGAGTGGCTGGTGGGTTTGAACCGCCAACCTCCTGGTTAGCAGTCAAATGCCTTAGGCACTACGCCATCAGAGTTCTGAGAAGTGGTAACGGATCAGTTGAAAAAATATTTGCTGAATACCTACTGTGTGCCTATAAATTCATTCAATACATATCTTCTTCATGTCTACTAGCTACTGAATACTTGTTAAGAAAAGAGAAAACAAATTCCTTTCTGGAGTTTACAGCTAACTGTAGAGTCAAGACATAGCAACGTGGAAGAATTGAGTAGTAGTGTAAGGCAGTATTATAGTCTATGATTATTGTCAAAATGATGCTGTTTGCAGAGAATATGTGCAAAATTCAGAAGAGAAAGATGAGAGCTGAGCTGGAACTGTGAGGAAAGTCTCAAAGAGTGAGGATTTTTTTTTTTTTTTCAAATTTTTATTGTAATTTGGGTGAAAGTTTGCAAAGCAATTTTATTTTCCATACAGGAGTTCATATACATTTAGTCTCATGATATTTATGGCAATTTCCCACATTGTAACAGCTCTCTTCCCACTTCCTCCCCATAGTTACCTCAGAGAGGGAGGATTTATGCTGGATTTTGAAGAAAGCTTGGATTCTGATCCTAAGTGTCTGCCTTTAACTGGTAGAATAGAAAAATTTTGAGGAAATCACATTACTTCTTAGATTAGGTAATCTCTAAATTCCCTTCACATTCTAAAAGTCCATAGTTTAAATAAGAAAAAACAAATAAATAAAATAAGAGTGAAATGGTTAAGAGAGTATTCAAAAACTATTTCAGACAAATCCAAAGAAACTGGAAAGGAAAAAAGTGAGTAATCATTGGAGACAGAGAAGAGTCAAAACAAAATCACAGACTACATACCATCTAAATTGTGGTCCTGCAGAAAAATATCTACTAAAAATTTAGTAAGAAGCAAACATGTCACAGCAGAATAAATTGCTATGATAAGAATCTAGAGGACATAGTGAAAGAGGCATAGCAAGACAGTGATCAGTTTTACTTGGGAGCAGCAGGGGTAGGAGAGGTCAAAAAACATGTTAAAGAAAGTAAACTGATAGTTCTCTGGGTGAGCATTGGTAAAGGAGGAAGAGACTGGAAGCTTCAGGAAAACCTTTCTGTCTCTGCTGTATCCCCTCATCTCCTGCTACCTACAACACTCTCTGGGACATAGCAGGCACACAATAAATATTTGATTAATTATTTAATTAATTGTTATAAAGTCTTGAATATAGTAGGTTTCTAACAACACAACTGTGGTCGTCAAGGTTATGTGTCAACTTGGCTGAGCTTGATTTTGAGTGGCTGGGCAGATGGATGTAGTTATTCTCCATGGTGAGATTGGTAATCAACTCCATGGTGGAACCTACTGGAGCAGCTGAGTAGTTGCCTTAGGGATATGGTCTGCTTCAGTACATAAGGAGAAGTGTTGAGAAAGGTTTGTCACTTTTGGCATGCTTGAATCCTGCATGTAGCCGAGTTGTTATTCAGCTACCTGCCACATCTGCTGATCTTGGAAATCCTAATGGACTTGAATCAATGGCCTGCTGTGTGGTTTGGTAATATCAGGAGACTGCACCTTCAGTTTGCCAGTCTCAGCAGCTAGCAGCTGCCTGAGTGAAGAAAGGCTTCAGCTTCAGTGGGCGGGGAGCAAGAGGCAGAGCTGAAGCCGAAGGTCAAAGGCTTTTATCTAGCCTCTAGAGCCTGGCACTTTGTACTCGGACTTCTAGCCGAGTACTATAAGAGAATAAACTCCTGTTTGTTATGTTGTTGTTAAGTGCAGTCGAGTCAGCTTGGACTCATAGAAACCCAATGTACAACAGAACAAAACACTGCTCAGTCCTGTGCTAGCTCTACAATCCTTGCTATACCTGACTCCATCATTGAAGCCACTGTGTCAATCCATCTTGGTGAAGGCCTTCCCCTTTTTCATGACCCTCCACTTTACCAAGCATGATATCCTTCTCCAAGGAATGGGCCCTTCTGACAACATGACCAAAGTAAGTAAGATGAAGTCTGGCCATTCTCACTTCCAAGGAGCATTCTGGCTGCACTTCTTCCAGGGCAGATTTGTTAGTTCTTTTGGCAATCCATGGTACCTTCAGTATTCTTCGCCAACACCACAACTCAAAAGCATTAACTCTTCTTTGGTCTTCCTTATTCACTGTCCAGCTCTCACATGCATATAAGGCTATTGAAAATACCATGGCTTTGGTTAGTGCACCTTAGTCTTCAAGGAGACATCTTTGCTCTTCAGCACTTTGAAGAGGTCTTTTGCAGCAGATTTGCCCAGTACAATATCCAGGTTCTTAATGAGTCTTCCTCCAATCCTGATGCTACATTCTTCTTCATATAGTCTAGCTTCTTGGATTATTTGCTCCCCATACAGTTTGAATAAGTATGGTAAAAGGATACAACCCTGATGCACTCCCTTCTTGATTTTAAACCACACAGTATTCCCTTGTTCTATTTGAACGACAGCTTCCAGGTTCCTCATGAGCACAATTCAGTGTCTGGAATTCCCATTCTTCTCAATGTTATCCATAGTTTTTTATGATCCACACAATCAAATGCTTTTGCATAATCAATAAAACACAAGTGAACATATTTCCGGTATTCTTTGCTTCAGCCAAGATCCATCTGCTATCAGCAATGATATCCCTCTGTGTTGGATTGGGTTCTCTAGAGAAACACAAAAACCAGCAAAGTATATATATATATAT
>NW_006921613.1:16312329-16312940 GCF_000298275.1 Orycteropus afer afer | reverse complement strand
CGGCCGCTTAGAATGCAGTCATGTGATCCATCATGGGAACCACCACTCACAACTGGAGTCCAGCCAAGTTGACACATCTTCAACTATCACACCCTCGTTCCACATTCTCCTCTGAATCCAGCTTGGATTTCTGGAAGTTCTATGTCAATATATTATTGCAACCGTTTTTGAATTATCTTCAGCAAGATTTTACTTGTGTGTGATATTAATGAAATTTTTCGGTAATTTCCATGTTCTGTGGGATCACCTTTTTGGGGGATGAGTACAAATATGGATCTCTTCCAGTCAGTTGGCCAGGTAGTTATCTTCTAAATTTCTTGGCACAGACGAGTGAGTGCCTCCAGCATGGCATGTTTTGTTGAAACACCTCGATGGGTATTCCGTCAATTCCTGGAGCCTTGTTCTTTGCCAATTCTTTAAGTCCAGCTTTGACTCCCTCCTTCAATACCATTGGTTCTTGATCATATGCCAACTTCTGAAATCGATGAACATTGACCAATTCTTTTTGGTACAGTCACTCTGTGTATTTCTTCCATCTTCTTTTGATGTTTCCTGCATCATTCAATATATTGCCCATAGAATCTTTCAATATTGCAACTTGAGGCTTAAAT
>NW_006921613.1:16309944-16311570 GCF_000298275.1 Orycteropus afer afer | reverse complement strand
AGCTCACACACTTATAGAAGCTGACAGGCCCCAAGTTCTTGGATCAAAAGCTGGAGGCTTTTCCTGACTCTCGCAGCTGTAGAGACTGAGGAGCTCAAGGTTGGAGGCAGTATACCGGCTGTTGACTCCAATGAATGACGAATCCAAGATCTCCAGACCTAATGGTGGATTGTTCACTCACAGACAGTTGTAGGCAACACAACAGAATCCCAATCCACAGAAGAGGGGCTCTTTTTCCCAGGATGTCCATAAATATATTGGAAGCAGGCCACACCCCTAGGGAAACTCCCTTTCAACTCCCTGCTAAAAACATATACATCCGATCTCATCATGGGAATAACCCACATCAAAACTGCTTAAACCACTCAGAATTGTAATCCAGCCAAGTTGACACACAGCTCCAACTATCACAATTGCCGAGGCCATATTTTCCAACTACCGGTGATTTTTTTTTGCTTCCAACTTTTGAATTCCATTCACCAGTGATAATCAACACATCTTGATTGCATGTTCGGTCAATTTCAGACTGCAGAAGTTGGTAAAAATCTTTAATTTCCTCATCTTTGGCTTTAGTGGTTGATGAGTAAATTTGAATAATAGTAATACTAACTGGTCTTCCTTGTAGGTGTATGGATATTATCCTATCACTGGCAGAACTGTAGTTCAGAATAAATCTTGAAATATTTTTTGTGATGAATGCCACACCATTCCTCTTCAATTTGTCATTCCTGGCATAGTAGAGCATATGGTTATCTGATTCAAAATGGCCCAAACCAGTCCATTTCAACTCACTAATGCCTAGGATATTGATCTTTATGCATTCCATTTCATTTTTGACAACTTGCAATTTTCCTAGATACATACTTTGTACATTCCATGTTCTGATTATTAATGGATGTTTGCAGCTGTTTCATCTCGAGTCATGCTCCATCAGCAAATGGAGGTCCCAAAAGCTTTACTCCATCCACGTCATTAAGGTTGGCTCTACTCTGAGGAGGCAGCTCTTCCCCAGTTGCATTTTGAGTTCCTTCCAACCTGAGGCTCATCTTCTGGCACTATATCGGACAATGTTTCAAGGCTATTCATAAAGTTTTCCAGTCATATACCAGACAGTGTTTCATTGCTATTCATAAGGTTTTCACTGGCTAACTCTTTGAGAAGTGGATGGCCCCTTCCTTCTTCTGAGTCTGTGTTAGTCTGGAAGCTCCACTGAAACCTACCATTGGTGACTCTGCTGGTATTTGATATACCAATGACATAGCCTTCAGCTTCATAGCAACATGCAATCCACCACAGTATGACAAACTGACAGACAAGTGGTGGCCTGTTGGTTAAAGCCATCCCATTTGTGGTATTTTTCTGTTAGAGCATCACTAACCAAAACAACAACCATAATAGTGAATTTTTAAAACTTTATTCGAAAGAATTACTCACTTGATAATCTTTTTATTATGTATTTTCTCAATCAACTCTTATGTTAACTGTATAAACTGTGATCACATGGGTATCTGAGAAATGTGTATTATTAATAATAATGAATAAATGCATGAATAAAGGGTAATGAAAGAAGTTGAGGAGGCATTCCAGTTTGAGGGAATAGGTAAACAAAGGCTCAGAGATGTAATA
>NW_006921613.1:16292480-16309494 GCF_000298275.1 Orycteropus afer afer | reverse complement strand
AGTCAAATGCCTTAGGCACTACACCACCAGAGCTCCCATAATTAAAAATGTAATAGTAATTTAAGTAAATTTAATCTCATTCTTTACAATAGTTTCTCAGACTTTTTTTTAAGGAATATGATTTTGTAGGCATTTATTCAATATTTAGAGAAAGGTTGGTGACATTATAGATTCATTGATCCCTTTTAACTCCACCATGCCAATTCCACAAATTGAGAATGACTATTATAATAATAGTATTACAAGCAACAGTTAACATTTACTGAATTCTTGCTAAGTGTCAGCAACTAAGCACTCTACATGTATTAACTTATTTAACTCATACAATAACCATTGGCATTATTACTATTATTATCCCTATTTGTGGCAGAGATTGCTATTGGCCTCCTAATACAATTTTCTTTATTAAGAAACTCTAATTTTCAACTGAACATAATTGCACCACAGTAAAACTCTATTTCCTTGCCTCCCTGGTCTTTGGGTGTGACTGTGTGACTAATTTAAAATGAGAAGTAGAAATGTATGCTTGAAGAAGTCTCTAAAAATTGGAGGGTGTGCCTCCCTTCTTTCCTGCTACCTAGATCAAGAATGTCATGACTTATGCAAATATGAGTGTCACACCTTAGGGATGACAGAGCAATGACCCAGAAGGAAGCTGCCACACCATTCCTGGACAATCTACATTTGGATTTGTTTTATGTGAAAGAGAAGAAAATCCTACCTTGTCTAAATTACTTTTATTTCCCACACACATACTCCTATTATTTGTGGTCATGCTTAATCCTGACTGATATGCCATTTTAGAAATGAGAAAACTGGAACACTGAGCTTAATTACCTCACCTGATGGTACAACATTAAGAGACAGAGCTAGACTTTTAACTCTTACTCCAGAGTCCACATTACTCCTACAGTATATATTTCCTCTTTGTGGGTAAGGCATTGGGCTGCTAACCAGAAGGTCGGTGGTTCAAACCCACCAGCGGCTCCACAGGAGAAGATGAGGGGCTGCTTCCATAAAGATTTACAGACTTGGAAAAGCAATGGGGATCTCTATGAGTCTGAATCAACTCTATGGCAATGGGTTTGGGTTTTCTTGGTAAACAACTGTTAAGGAGCTCTAGTGGCACAGTGGTTAAAGCATTCAGCTGTTAATCAAAAGGTTGGCTGTTTGAACCCACTAGCTGTTCCACAGGAGAAAGATGAGGCAGGCTGCTACTGTAAAGATTTACAGCCTTGGAAACCCTGTGGGGGCAGTTCTACTCTGTCCTTTAGGGTTGCTATGAGTTGGAATCAATTCAATGGCAATGATGTTTTTATACAACTGTAGGAAATGTGTTTGACATGAGGAAGTAACTAAAAAAAAAAATGTGTGTTCTTTGGATCAATATTGGATGTAGGCTTCTATGGAAATGGGCAAGTTAGCCCACTCCAGCTGAGGCAATTCTGAAGTGAAGGAGTCTCACAGCTGAGGGCTGTCTGCTGGCAGCACCCCCAGCGACTGGGAAAATAGGTCTTTCATTCCTGAAGGGAGATCTGAGTGTTGCATTATAATATCCACTACCCATGTATGACATCATACTCCTCTCCTGTGCCCACTGAAGATAATCGATCATATTCTGTCTCACTTAGCCCAGAATACATTTTCTTGATCTTTTTAAATACAGGCATTGCTACTAACTGATTGGAGTTAGCACATAGCCTATTTGCCCTTTTCCCCTAACTATCCAAAACCTGGTTGATGTGGGGCTACAAAAGCTTGGGCCCCTTACTTCAACCCAGGATAACTTTGAAGGGCTATTCTAACTTCAGAGCTCCACGTGGACTTGGCTGAGGCTCTCATTGAGACTGCATAGCAGCCCAACTTCTCCTTCTGCCCATCCTATCTTCCTCCCACAAAATACTTCCTATTACTAGTCTCCACCTTGGAGTCTGTTTCCTGAGGGACTCAATTTGTGATACTCTGTCTTTATCCAATAATCAAGTCTTCCAAATTGAAAAGAGAAAAGAAGCTCTGGTGGCATAGTAGGTGAGGCATTTGGCTGTTAAGCAGAAGGCCAGTGGTTCAAATTCACTAGCTGCTCCATGGGAGGATGATGAGATAAATCTACTTCCGTAAAGATTTACAGCCTTGGAAACCCAATGGGGGCTGCTATGAGTTGGAATTGCACTTAACAATAGTTGTGGCACTTAACAACAACAACGAGTTGGAATATACTCGATAGCAGTGGGCTTAGTGTTAGTCTGAATTGCAAGTGAGGAGCTCTGGTGGTACCGTGATTAGGGCATTGGGCTGCTAACCAAGAGTTTGGTGACTTGAATTCACTAACTGCTTCACAGGAGAAAGATGAGGCAGTGCGCTTCCTTAAAGATTTATGGCCTTAGAAACCCTATGGAGTTGCTATGAATCAGAATCAACTTGATGCCAGTGGGTTTGGTTATTTGTTTAATTGAGAGAGAGATAATCAATTTTATTTATTTATTTTTGGGGGGGTCTTTTAAGTTTTTTTTTTTTTAATGTTTACTGTGATTTGGGTGAAAGTATACAGAGCAAATTCATTTTCCATACAGTTCATACACATAAATTTTGTTCCATGACATTGACTACAGTTCCCCACAACGTAACAGCTCTCTTCCTATCTCCTCCTCAAACTAATACATTTTAAGAAAAAGAAAATTCTGTTGTAGTTAACATTGTTTTGGTCTACCCAACAGTCTTTCTGCTTCTTGGTAACAAACTGCACATTGGCCACAGACCAGTGTCCTATGCAGGGCCAATCAGACATTACCTCTTGGGCCACAGTGATGGGCATGAATGGTAGACAAGTAATAAGGCTTAGACAGTCTAAGTCACTCCCTGGTAATTTTTGTACTGAAAGCTAGAAGACAGACATCTCTTGCCTTTTAGATCACGGAATTGGTAAAATGTAACTCTAGAGATCCTGGGGCTATTTTTCCGATCTACTAGAAAAAGCACCATCTGAAACAAAATAAAGCCAACTAAAGGATACAGGAACAGATATTCCTGCAGCACTGAGTCCCTGAAGGTACCCCAGTTTTTGGCTTACCTAGTTTAAGTTGAGTTTTGCCACTTGCAGTGGAAAGCATCTTGCCTAACACATCTGTGTATTTTTTTATTTCTAAGAGCTGCCACTTTCCTTAACCTGGATCTGTTGTTGTTAGGTGCCATTGAGTCATCTCCGACTCACAGCAACCCTATGTACAACAGAAGAAAACACTGCCTGGTCCTGTGCTAGCCCATTGTTGCAGCCACTGTGTCAATCCATCTCATTGAGGGCCTTCCCCCTTTTCATTGACCCTCCACTTTACCTGGCATGATATCCTTCTCCAGGGAATGGTCCCTTCTGACAACATGACCAAAGTATGTGAGACGAACTCTGGCCATTCTCACCTCTAAGGAATATTCCAGCTGCTCTTCTTCCAAGACAGATTTGTTAGCTCTTTTAGCAGTCCATGGTACTTTCAACATTTTTTGCTAACACCACAACTCAAAGGCACTGACTCTTCTTTGGTCTTCCTTATTCATTGTTCAGCTCTCACATGCATATGAGGTAATTGAAAATACCATGGGTTGTGTCAGGGACACCTGAGTCTTCAAGGAGACATCTTTGCTCTTCAGCACTTGAAAGAGGTCTTTTGCAGAAGACTTGCCCAATGCTATATGACATCTGATATCCTGACTGCTGCTTCCATTGGTGTTGATTGTAAAGCTAAGTAATACGAAGTTTTTGACAACTTCAATCTTTTCTCCATTTATCGTGATGCTACTTATTGGTCCAGTTGTGAAGGTTTTTGTTTTCTTTATATTGAGGTGCAATCCATAATGCAGACTTTAGTCTTCAATCTTCATCGGTGCTTCAAGTCATCTTCACGTTCAGTGAGCAAAGTGGTGTCCTCTGCAGAACACAGATTGTTAATGAGTCTTCCTCTAATCCTGATGCCATGTTCTTCTTCACATAGTCCAGCTTCTCGGATTATTTGCTCAGCATATAGATTGAATAAGTATGGTGAAAGGATACAACCCTGATGCATTCCCTTCTTGATTTTAAACCATGAAGTGTTCCTTTCTTCTGTTTGAACAACAGCTTCCTGGTCTATGTACAAATTCCTCACGAGTATAATTAAGTGTTCTGGAATTCCCATTCTTCTCAATGTTATCCATAATCTGTTATGATCCATACAATTGAATGCTTTTGCATAGTCAATAAAACACAAGTAAACATCTTTCTGGTATTCTTTGCTTTGCGCCAAGATCATCTGACATTAGCAATGACATTCCTCATTCCATGTCCTCTTCTGAATCCAGCTTGCATTTCTGGAAGTTCTATGTCAATATACTGCTGCAACCTTTTTTTTTTGTTGTTGTTGTTAATTATCTTCAGTAAGATTTTACTTGTGTGCGATATTTATGATATTGTTCAATAATTTCCACATTCTGTAGGACCACCTTTCTTTGGAATGGGTACAAATATGGATCTCTTCCAGTCAGCTGGCCAGGTAGCTATCTTCCAAATCTCTTGGCCCAGCCGAATGAGTGTCTCCAGTGTGGCATCTGTTTGTTGAAACATCTCAATGGGTATTTGTCAATTCCTAGAGCCTTGTTTCACACCACTTCCTTCAGTGCAGCTTCAACCTCTTCCTTCAATTCCATTGGTTCTTGATCATATGCCACTTCCTGAAATGGATGAACATCGACCAATTCTTTTTGGTATAGTGACTGTGTATTCTTTGCATCTTCTTTTGATGTTTCCTGCATCATTCAATATACTGCCCATAGAAGCTTTCAATAGGACAACTTGAGGCTTAAATTTTTTCTTCAGTTCTTTTAGCTTGAAAAATGCTGAGCATGTTCTTCTCTTTTAGCTCCCAACTCCATGTCTTTGCACATTTCATTGTAATAATTGACTTTGTCTTCTTGAGCTGTTCTTTGAAATCTTCTGTTCAGCTCTTTTATCTTGCCATTTCTTCCATTTGGTTTAGCTACTCTTTGCTCAAGGATAAGTTTCAGAGTCTCTTCTGATATCCATTTTGGTCTTTTCTTTCTTTCCTGTTTTTTTAATGACCTTCTGCTTTCTTTATGGATGATGTTCTTGATGTCATCCCACAATTCCTCTGGTTTTCGGTTACTGGTGTTCAATGTATCATCTCTATGCTTTAGATGGTCTCAAAATTCAGGAGGGACAAACTCAAGGTCATATTTTGGCTCTCGTAGACTTGTTTTAATGATCAACTTCAACATGAACTTACGAACTTGCAAATTTAGAACCTAGGTTCTAAATATTGGGGAATAAACTATAAAATAATTCACCCCTCTACCCAAGTCCAGCATGCCGAACTTTTTATAAATCAACATATATTAAAAAAATATGTGCCAAATGGTGTTTTGGGCCAGAAAAGGGTTAGGATTGTACAAGAGAAACAAATGACATAATTTTTGCCTTTAAACAAGACTGTATACAAACATAAAATTTTCGATCCAACCTTACTTGCCACTCTACAGATGCTTATTCCCCACATAAATCTTAAAATACTACTTGTTGTTGTTGTTATGTGCCGTCGAGTTGGACCTGACTCATAGCAACCACTCCTTGGGTTTGTGAGGCAGTTATCACTACAGAAGTAGATTGCCCAACCCTTTTTCCGAGGAGTGGCTGGTGGGTCATACTACTTACCTGTGGTTATATTGTCTTTCCAGTTATATTTATACCTACAGTTGATATCTAAAATTAATAAGTTCCAAAAGATAGGAATTGACTTTTCTTGAAAATAAAATTTTATTTTAGAATAGTTTTAGACCTGCATATTGTGAAGCTAGTCTGACTTGACGGCACATAACAACAAGTTCCTATATACCCTATACCCACTCTCCTAACGTACCTACTTTAGTACATTACATTTGTCATAATCAATGAACAAGTATTAATACTTTGTTATTAACTAAAGCCATTCTGATTTCCTTAGTTTTCGCCTAATGTTTTTCTGTTCCAGGAGCCATTATATTTAGTTGTCAAGTCTACTTAGGATTCTTTTCACTGTGAAAGTTTTCAGATTTTCCTTGTTTTTGATGGCCTTGACAGTTTTGAAGAGTACTGGTCAGATATTTTGTGCCCTCAATTGGGATTTGTCTTTTTGTCAGGATTAGAATGGGATTATAAATTTCTGAGAAGACCACAAAGTGTCACATACTTACTATCAACACGACTATTGATGTTTAATCTTGATCATTTGACTCATGAATTTGAATTTTACTTTAATGTAATATTTAACCCGGAACCAGAGTTCTTTTATATTGTTTTGATAATATCTGGATTGGGCTCATTGGTAGGGAGAGATGGCTTGATTTTTTTTTTTTTTAACCCCCTGGGAGAAAGGCAGAAAGAAGATTGGCCTTTATGCTTCATCCTGTTACTAACTAGATGTATGACTTCGGCAAGTTACTTTTGCATCTGTAAAATGGGATAATGGTAATATAAGAGTTCTTTTAAGCATCTAATGAGAAAATGTATGTGTATGTGTTTTGTACAATATTACTCTTTTAGCTCTGTCATAATCCCATTTAAAGATGAAAGCACTTTTGGGAAGAGTAATATTTGAAGCAGTTATCACTTTACAAAATAATATTCAACGACAGGCTCAGCAGAGCAAGGATGATATGAAGTTGAGGAAAGGAGAAATGAGAAGGCTCCTTATAGTACCTGTGCATTTTGGTCCTATTACAAAGTCAGCTTGTCATCTGAGTGGTGGCAAAGAGCTAGTTCGGTGGTTTTAATTTTGCTGTATAGTATCTGTCAGAGAAAAACAACTGCTCTCTGAACATGAAATAATTCTTTCAGGCTACTTTAGGACCATTAGGCAATTAACTTTATTTTTGAAATGGCCAGGAAGCTTCAAATATCACAAGTCTCCTGCTTGAAATCATACGACTTTGGTTTAAATAGAAATACCAAATTTTTGCTTTCTTAAGGTTTTATACTCATGCAAATTCTTGAACTTGAGGTCTGAAAAATGAAACAACTCCATTTTCTTCTTAAACAGGTGAGAGCTAGTAACTATTTTTAATGCCCAGAAGAAATAATGTAAACAAGAGATGGGACTTGCTCTGCATAACTATAGTTAATGCTGAACACATAGCAACATTTGTATATGTATAGGTATAATGCAGAAAACAAAGGTTTTAAAGCCCAAGTATCTGGACCCAATCCTAACTTTGCCTCAGACAGGATATGGAGGCTTTGAGAGTTTCCAAACATATCTGCGCCTTGGATTCTTTGTTGTAGAACTGTGTTGTTTAAAGGATAATGAGAACAGGTACTCAAAACCAATTTTGAGGAAAGAAGGCTGGGCAATCTACTTCCGTAGTGATACTGCCTCAGAAACCCAAGGAGGGGTCGCTATGAGTCCAGTCCGACTAGACGGCACATAACAACACAACATCATTCTAAGGAGACCTCACTGGTGCAGTGGTTACAGAGCTTGGCTGTTAACCAAAAGGCGCGCTCTTCAGGAGAAATACGTGGCTGTCTACTTCTGTAAAGAAGTACATACTGCCTCAGAAACCCTATGGGGCAGTTCTATTTTGTCCCAGAGTCACTATGAATCGGAATCAACAACACGGCAGTGGATTTGTTTTCTAGCTCAGAATAGGCTCACTGTCCCTAACAGTACATTACTACTTATCGCTCATTGAGGGCACCTTCTAGACTTTCTATTTGGAAGCCCCGCTCAAGCAGCAGCACGTTTAAGAACAGAGCTCGCTCACCAGATTCAGAAGTTCTTTCCATTCGTGAAAGCAGTAACCTTGGAAACCAGACTGCCACTACTTTTTCAGCTATAAAGCTTTCTCCTGTTTTTCTGTTATGTTTGGGGCACCGCTATAGTGTAGTTTCACTCTCGCTCACCGTTACCCCCCACGTCGTTAGCAGAAACGAGGAAAACCCCTTCCACTGAGGCAAGTACAAAACCTCTCTAGTCGCCCCCTTGGCCTCAGCTCAACGACTGTTTCTCCTACAAAGAGGTCGTAGTCCCAGATAGCCTCAAATACAAAAACTCTCACGAAGGAGAGAGCAAGACAGGAACTAGATCTCGGATCAAGGAAATCAAGCAGGTAAGACCTAAAGGGACCCTGGCCCAGGTACCAGAGCCACTCACCAGCACCAAACTTAACCCAGCATCCTCCCCAACAGGGATAACATCGCGAGATAAGGCCCCAAGAAGCGAGAGAAAGCCCACCTTCTCGCGAGAAGAGGGGGCGTCGGCGGAAACTAGGAAATGGCCCCCTGGGTGACCCAGACCCAACCAGTAGGCGGGGCCAGTTGTAAATCCACCCCCTTCCGGCTTTTTTCCCCGCCCCCAACTCCGAGGTGTTGGGTTTGGGGTACTGGCTGCTGGGTTTTCTTGGTTCCAGCCCGTGGGTGCAAGGTCGGGTTCAAAACCTCCAGAACTCGCTTTGGCCTGTTTTGTGGAGGGGGGGCGGGGAGGGGCCTGCGGCTTGCGGCCCCGCCCCCTTCTCCAGTTCGCCCGCGGGCGAATCAGGCAGCCTCCTTCTCCGTCCGGCCTTGGGGCCGCGTCCCCGGGGCAGCTCAGCAGTCGAGGCCTGAGTTTCTGTCTGCAGGTGTCGACAGCGAGGTCCCGCGGCACAGCCAGGTTCGGCCCCATGGTGGGGTTCGGGGCTAACCGGCGGGCTGGCCGCCTGCCCTCCCTCGTGCTGGTGGTGCTGCTGGTGGTGATCGCCATCCTCGCTTTCAATTACTGGAGCATCTCCTCCCGCCACGTCCTGCTTCAGGAGGAGGTGGCTGAGCTGCAGGGCCAGGTCCAACGCACCGAGGTGGCCCGCGGACGCCTGGAAAAGCGTAATTCCGACCTCCTGCTCTTGGTAGACTCGCACAAGAAACAGATCGACCAGAAGGAGGCCGATTACGGCCGCCTCAGCAGCCGGCTGCAGGCCAGAGAGGGCCTGGGAAAAAGATGCGAGGATGACAAGGTAAGGATGAGCTCTTTTCCCTTAGCCCCCATAACCCGCTAGTTTCTTTCAGGCCGGGAAGTGGGCGAGTTAGCCTCCGAGCGGTGGCTTTAATCCTTTCTAGGATTGCAGTCCTGGAGGGATCCCCTTATCCCCAACAACCCTGTTTCTGTCTTTCTCTTCCCATTTTATCTCTGCCATCCTTTTCCATCATTTCAGTCCCTGCCACACGAACCTGGCTGTAAATTCTTATTCTCAAGAGTGAAGTCTGTGTGGATGCCGCCTTTTCTCCAAACTGAACTGCTGAGCTGGCAGTAGTAGTCTCTGGCCTAAGTAGCCGCTTTGCGTTCACAAACACAGAAATCTGGAGACTGCCAGGTTTGGTGTGAGATTTGTTGCCTCATCTTTATTCCGTGCACACTGATCAATATTAATTTCGTTATTTAAAGAATGGAGCTTAATTATTATGGTGATCATGATGGTCACCTTACAGTTTTTAAATAATATGTCTTTTCTTAAGTATCTATAGGGTGATGTGTTAAGTAATTAAAGAATCAGATATTACTGCCTATTTGTGATAAAAATGTTAATGATAGGTGGGCCTTGGAGCCATTTGTGAGCCACACATGTGACTTGGACATAGTTAATCCATAATTATGTACTCAATTTATATTGTTAACAAAATTAGCCAAATAGGGTCTAAAAATATTTTCTAAGCAATAGAATCTCATGTCAGTGACTTCATAACAATGAAATTTTGTATGCTTAAGTAACTATTAAATTTGGTGTTTTATGCAGATGGAAAGCCATACAGACTTTTAAATTTAAGAAATCTAAAGCTGGATTTATAACCACACCTGCTAGTAAATAACTTTTGTTTTCACCAGTATATTTGGAGATATATTAGTAGTTTTAACTTTTGCAACTTCTTTTGGTATGGCAAAGTTGTGAAAATTTCTGCCCCTCTTTGGATATCTTTGTATTGTTTTTTGTGCTATTATAATTACAAGGTATTTTTTTTAATGTATCTTGCCTATTATATTAGAATCATTTATAATAAATCATTATAAATTAAAATTTCCATGAGCTTCCTACTTCCCTATTGTCATCAGCTTTACCTTGCATATCATTTCATCAAGACTGTGGCCCTGAGGTAAGTGCTTCCCTCTCTCCCTTCTCTTCACAATGTAGACATCTTCTAAGCAGGAACAGGAATCAGTAGATTTGTGTATATTACACTCTGAGCCCTGAAGACCACAAAACACTGCATAGGAGTAGGCAAAAGTCCATGAAATTTTGGAGTATTAAAATGAGATCTTCATACTTGGCGGTTTAAACCACCAGCCCCTCCACGGAAGAAAGATGTGGCAGTCTTTGTCCGTAAAGATTTACAGCCTTGGAAACTGTGAGACAGTTCTGCTCTGTCCTGTAGGGTCACCATGAGTTGGAGTCAACAAAAATAAGTTTGTTCTGTTTTGTTTGGTACCTATCTCTGTAAATAGCCCCTTTAGTAAATTCTCTGTAGCTTAATCACATTTGGTGATTTTATCTGCCAGGATCATGATTGGGTTTGGTGTGGGTGCCTACTTGGAATGGTCAGGCATTATTATTCAAAATCTTCTCTCTGATCTCAAAGGAAAGAAGTCTTTTCTAATAATTCATATTCTGGATTCCATTTCTTTTCTCCACTGGACTGTTATTATCAATCTCTTCCAATAGGTTTCACTTTTAACTTCAACCTTGTATGAATGTCCTGTGTTCTAAAAATTTTAAATTCCTCTACATGTTCTTCTCTCAATCATCTGATTTTTTTTTTATGCTTTAACTGCTAACCTCTCATTATTGGTAGTCTATAAATGCTCCATCTACTTCCTCTTTTTCCTTCTCATTCTAATCTTTTTTTATTGTCTTTCATCCTTCTTTCCTCCCCTTTTCCAATGTTCTTCTCTTGAAGGTCACAAGTGATAGTCTTCCTAGTCAAATTCAAAGAATATTTTATTTTCTTAAACTGTTTAATCTCTCTGTAGTTTGGTCCTGTTGATTGTCTCTGTTACCTGTCTTGCTTCTGTAATAATTCTCCATGTTCTCTATTTTCTTCATTATCTTCTTTGTTGGATTTTCCCCCCTTCCTACTATCTAATAATAGACACTATTCTCAGACTTTTGTTTTCCCCCTTACTGCAATACTTCTCAGAATACAATTTGAGCAAACGTTCAGAGGTAGTCTGGAGAAAAATGAAAACCTTTTTGAAGGAAAATGTTAAGTAGAATATTCTCCATTTGGAGTTCATAATCCCTGATAGAGTATAAAGGCTCTAAAAAATCCATTATTAAAGAAGCCTGTTTAATTTTGTTGAACCCAAACCCATTACCATCAGATTGACTCCTGTCTTTCACAGTTTATTTGGGCTTAGATTACTGTTTTTATGGCCCTCCCCCACTTTTTTAAATCACAGTAATACTCTTTATTTTTTTTTTTATTTTAAGAGCTTTATGGTCCACTTGTTATCGTGGTACCAAAGAATATAGCAAAACACAACAGTTTGGGAAATGCTGTCCTGTATATCTTAACTACTTTTAAGCATTTTACTAATATGCTCTTTTTTTAAAATTGTGATTTTAAAGTTTACAGAGCAAATTCATTTTCCATGCAGCAGTTCATACACATTTTGTTTCATGACATTAATTGCAATCCCCATAATGTAACAACTCTCTTCGCACTCCTTTTTTGGGTTACCTTTTGCCTGTGTCCTCCTTTCCTGTATATTCCTGCCCTCTGAGCTATCTTCCTGTGCAAATACTGCCATTCTCATCTCCCATGATTGATTGTTCTAAGGAGTGTACCTACTTGTTACAAATGTACACTTTGTATGCCTGTCTGTTGTTTGGCTGGAAGCCATGGGAATAAATTCAATTCCAGGTCTAAAGGGTGATTAGGGGCCGTAGTCTCAGGGGTTTCACCACTCTATCAGACCAGTAAGCCTGGTCTTTTTTTATGATTTTTAATTTTGTTCCATGTTTTTCTCCACTCTGTCCAGGATTTCCAATTTGATCCCTTTCTGAGTGGTAGCTGGGCACCATCTATTTCTTGTTTCATGGTCATATAGGCAGAGGTTCGGGCTGTCCGTTAGTCCCTTGGACTAATTGTTTCCATGTGAGCATTTGACTAATATGCTTTGCATCTGAGTCACAAATCTGTATCTCTTATTTATATGCCAATTCCATATTTTGAGCTAGCTATGACATCTTTTTTGAGGTGCTTATGAATAGCTATCCTTGAGGTCAATGACAAGGCTCTGAGATGTTTAAGAGAAAGGAGAGTCTTGGTCTAGATGAGCTATACTTAGAATTTGTGTTTCAGAGATGTTTCCTTTGTTGCTGCCACTCCCTTGATATCTGGAGAAGTAAACAGTAGATTAAAAAGCCCTCAAAGATTTAAAGTCTCCAGATATAGGTTAGAGGTATAGCTCAGTTTCCAGCTAAGCACTTTGAGCCTGTTTCCTCAACTGTAAAATGGGATTCATAGTACCTACTTAATAGTATTGTGCAGATCTGAGATCACATATATGTGAAAGTAGCAAACTTGACACTACAAATCATATTGTGGAGAAAAAAGCAAACCCTGGAGCGTCTGATTTTCTGTAACTGACCTAAAAGCCTTTGATTGCTTCATCTCTGTGGGTGGGGGGTGGAGAAGTAAACTTGACAGTTAAATGTGTCTCTTCCTTTTTGAAACAGGCTCATTAATGTTAACTTTATCTTCGCTGAGTAAAGTCTTGCCTTTCAGGATTTTTACCCATAGTAGACCCTGGTGGTGGCTTACTCAGTAGCTGTTTATACGCCTTTCACATTTGCGGACAAGCCTTAATTTGTTCTGTGTATACCTTTTGCCCTGTGATTCCTGATTGATCCTTGTGATTAGTTTAGGAAGGGACTTATGATTTGGCCAGTGAGTTATGAGGAAATCTGGGTAAAGATTCCTTGGTCCTTAAAAGAGTCACACATGTACCTCTGTGACATTCTTTCCAGAAACCTAAAATTCCCAGTCTAATCATGAGAAAGCATCAGATGAACCCATAATGAAGGACATTCTATGATATACCTGATCAGTATTCTTCAAAAGAGTCACACTTGAAGAGGTGGTCTCTACTTCTCTGCCAGATGTTGCATCTGCATGTGGTAACTGAAATTGAAGTGCCAGAGGGCCAGGAGGGTTAGCTAACAGATAGATGTGGCACTGAAAATGACAGGGTAGAATACTGATACTTGTCAGAATGAGATAAAATTATTTTTTCATTGTTTAAGCTAGTCAAGATACAATTTCCTAAGTTGCAGTCTAAAGCATCCTGTGAATGTTCTCATTGCCAAGGTGATATCTGGGTATAGGTTAAATCTTATATGTCCCCAAGACAATTTGGCAATGGCCTCAAATCTGTAGGGTTTTTTTTGTTTGTTTGAGTTCTTCAGGAGTCATTATTGTCTTATCTTAAAGTACCAACATTGGTTTTAGATGCCTACCTAGATATGTTCTTCACAGCCTCCTAGAGATTCTGTGGAGCCATGACTCCCTCCCCCTCCCACATATCTAATACATATTCTGCACCAAAGATTCCTTTACCCTGTTCAGTCACCTTAGAAACAATGGGCGTGTGTGTTAGGCAAGGCAGTCTTTGCTTACGCTATCTTTTTTTTGGAAAAATAAACTTTCAATTTTTAGAACAGTTTTAGATTTACAGAGTTATTGAAAAGCAGCAATACCTCTCATTTAACTGTTAACCTTTCATTATTGGTAGTCTATAAATGCTCCATCTACTTCCTCTTTTTCATTCTCATTCTAATCTTTTTTTATTGTCTTTCATCCTTCTTTCCTCCCCTTTTCCAATGCTATTCTCTTGAAGGTCACAAGTGATAGTCTTCCTAGTCAAATTCAAAGAATATTTTCTATTCTCAAACTATACTTCACACTCAGTTTCCCCTATTTTTAACATCTTTTACATTAAGATACCTTTGTTACAATTAATGAACCAGTATTGATATGTTTATTCTTGAGTCCATACTTTATTCAGATTTCCTTAGTAACAGTGTAGTGAATTGCTTAATATGGCACTTCCAGCCATTTTCCTCCATTTTGTAATGTATTATAAATCTTTGTCTCTATGCTTGTTTAGAGTAGGATGCATCTTGATTTCCACCTTGCTAGAGCTTGTGACTCAAGTCATCACCCTTAGCTTCTTTGAGTGTATATATGTGAATGTTCTGGGAAAGTTCACTCCAGTTCTGCATTTAGTTTGCCATCATATCATCTCAAGCTGGACTTGAGACAGCAGCTGTCATCTGACCTGCGGATTTGGGTTCACCAACCCCTATAGCCACGTGATTTGGGAGAATCCTCCAGACCTATTCACGAACCTGGGACTTGCCTGCCTGCCAGCTTCCTGGCCTCCACCACCACTACATGAGCCATTTCCTTGGGAGTTTGTGAGTTCTGTGAGATGTTACAGCAAAATACAGAGCCCTAAGACAGGAGGCAGATTGCTGAGGGGAGAGGAGGAGTTGATATTAGAGATGATGGAATGCCACGGCAGTTTGGAAAAGTTGGACAATTTGGGACATCTTTAACCTCTGCCTCATAGGGATTAGCCTTGTGCTGATCTTTCTAAAAGAAATTATTCAAGCGCTTAGTCTTTACCTAAATGTCCTTTTCCTATTCCAGGTTCTCACCTAGGATGCCATATTACGTTGAGTAGTCACTTCTCCTTAGGCTTATCTTAGTTGTGGCCGTTTTTTAGATTTTTTTCTTGTTTCTGATGACCTTGAGAGTTTTGAAGAGTTTTGGTCTGGTATTTTGTAGACTGTTCCTCAACAGGGATTTGTCTGATACTTTACTCAGGATTAGACTTGGGTTATGAGTTTTTGAGAGGAAGACCACAAAGGTAAAGTGCTGTTCTCATCATTTTAAATATACATGCTATCAGCGTGACTTATCATTGTTGATGTTGATTACCTAGCTTTTAAAGGTTTCTTCACTGTAAAAGTACTTTTTTTCCCACTCCTTTTTCATACTGTACTCTTTGGAAGAAAGTCACTATATGCAGCCCACACTCAAGGAGTGGGGAATTACTCTCTACTTCCTTAAGAACAGAATATCTACATAAACTATTTGGGATTCTTCTGTATGGGGGATTTGTCTCTGCTTCCCCCTTTTACTAATTTATTCAGTCATTTATTTATATCAGTGTGGACTCATGGATGTTTGTAGTTTGGCTTACAATCCAATACTGCTTTATTTTCTTGCTCAAATTGTTTCATTATTGGCCTTTGGTGAGCTTTCAGGTGGCTACTGCATCTTTTTTATATGCCTGTCATTGTGT
Source organism: Orycteropus afer afer (assembly GCF_000298275.1). Lineage (NCBI taxonomy): Eukaryota > Metazoa > Chordata > Mammalia > Tubulidentata > Orycteropodidae > Orycteropus > Orycteropus afer. Next base: position 16,294,144 of record NW_006921613.1, on the reverse strand, counting down.
TTTGTTTTGATTTTTTTTTTCTTAACACTTTCTTAAATTTTGGTGTTATAAAGTGTTCCAGGTTCATATTGTGTATTTCCTCCATCTGTCCTAGGATCAGCCATTTCTCCAAAGGTTGGAGCCCAGGTTCCTTTAATTGGGAGATGGTATTGGTGCTGTTGTTGTTGTTGTTCTGTGCCATTGAGTCGGATCCAACTCATAGCGACCCCTCCTTGGATTGCTGAGGCCGTATCAGTATGGAAGTAGATTGCCCAACCTTCCTTCCAAGAAGTGGCTGGTGGGTTTGAACCACCAGCCTTCTGGTTAGCAGTCAAGTGCCTTAGACACTATGCTACCAGACCTAGGTGTGCTTATCACTACTATTGGGCTGTCTTTTGAAATCTAGGAATTTCTGCTCTATAAGAAACAGATGATCTTTGAACTCTTCCAATTTATTTTACCATCCTGCTTTTTTCAGTGTTTTACCTGGGCTATTAGAACACAGAAATTCTTTACAGGAGCTTGCAATTGCCTCTGTTAGTGTCCAGAGAAGTGAGAGACAAGCCTCACTTCTCTGGGATTCCCTCAGATTTACATTGATTTTTCCCTATCCCTTAAAGAGTTTCAGCTTGGAGGGGAATGTGTGAAATACACTCTGCCTTCTCTTACCTCTTTCTACCAGAAAGGCCCTTCCTTCTATTTCCTGGGTATAGAGCATTTCCTTCATCCTAACTTACTACCTATATTGTTGTTCTTAGGGACTGTCAAGTTGATTTTGACTCAGGAACCCTGTGTAATAGAATAGAACTGCCCTGTGAGTTTTCTCAGTTGTAGTCTTTATGGAGCAGATTGTGAGGTCTTTCTCTCATGGAACTGCTGGGTGGGTTGAAACCTCTATCCTTTTGATTAGCAGCACAGTTCTTTAACCACTATACCGACAGAGCTGCTTATGAATAGCTGTGAAACACTGCCTGATGTGTTACTGGAGAGCTCCATAAGAACTCAAACCAAAAAAACAGAACAAGCACAAATATTCAGCAAACACTAAAACAACAGCAAGAAAGGAAATGATAACACGATTCATAAACATAATGAGCTCAGCACAGAAAATAATATGGACCAAAGAAATCAGGGACACCATGAAAAAACACATAACAAAATGACAGCAACCAATTCATACTTGTTGATAATTACATTGAATGTTAATGAATTAAATGTACCACTCAAGAGACAGAGAGTTGCAGATTGGGTAAGAAAACAAAACCCATCAATATGCTGTCTACAAGAGACACACTTTAGAGACAAAGACAAAAATAGACTAAAAATCAAAGGTTGGAAAAAGATAAAGCTAGCAAATAGCAGCTGTAAAAGAACAGGAGTGGCAATATTAATTTCTGATCAAATTGACTTTAAGACAAAAACCACCATATGAGACAAGGAAGGACGTTATATAATGATTAAAGAAACAATTGAACAACAAGATATAATCATAATAAATATCTATGGACTCAATGAAAGGGCCCCAAAATACATAAATCAGAGTTTAAAAGAGTTGAAAAGGCAAATAGATGACTCCACAGTCACAGTTGTTGTTGTTGTTATGTGCCGTCGAGTCGGCCCCGACTCATAGCGACCCCTCCTTGGGTTTCCGAGGCAGTATCACTACGGAAGTAGGAATGCCCAAC
>NW_006921613.1:16286358-16289745 GCF_000298275.1 Orycteropus afer afer | reverse complement strand
CTCCAATCCTGATACCACGTTTTTCTTCATATAGTCCAGCTTCTCGGATTATTTGCTCAGCATATAGATTGAATAAGTGTGGAGAAAGAATACAACCTTGACACACTCCCAGACACCAGACAACCAGACACATAGACCAATGAAATAGAATTGAGAACTCAGAAATAGATCCATAGACCTATGGTCAGCTGATCTTTGACAAAAAGCCTAAATTCATTAAATGGTGAAGAGAATATTTCTTTAATAAATGGTGCTAGCAAAACAAGATATGAAAATGAAACAAGATCTGTACCTCACATCGTACACAAAAACTACAGATAGATCAAAGACTTAAACGTGATGCCTAAAACTATAAAGTTCCTCAAGGAAAAACTAGGGGCAAATTTAGGGGCCTAATATATGGCATAAGTAGACTATCAAGCATAACCCACAAACAGCAGAAGAGAAACTAGATGAATGGGACCTTCTAAAAGTTAAATTTTTATGTGTTTCCCCAGACTTCTCCAAAAGAGTCAAAAGAGAACCTACAGATTAGGAAAAAAAAAAATTGGCAGTGACTTATCTGACAAGGGACTTATCTCTAGAATTTATTGAAAACTCCAACACTTCGATAACAAAAAGACAAATAATCCACTGAAGAAGTGGGTAGAAGACATGAATAGACACTTTACCAAGGAAGATATTCAGGTAGCCAACAAACAGATGACGAATGCTCACGATCATTAGCCATTAGAGAGATGCAAATCAAAACAACAATAAGATACCATCTTGCCCCAGCACTACTAGAAGCAAAGTTCAACAAGACAGAAAATAAGAAATGCTGACGAGGATGTGGAGAGATTGGGACTCTCGTACACTGCTCGTGGGACGGTAAAATGGTACAGCCACTGTAAAGCAGTATGAAGAGTCTTTAAAAAGTTGGAATTAGAAATACCATTTGACCCAGCCATTCCATTACTAGGCATATATCCTAAAGAAGTGAGAGCCAGGACAAGAACAGACATATGCACACCCATGTTCATCACAGCACTATTTACAGTAGCTAAAAGATGGAAACAGCCTAGGTGTCCATCAACTGAAGAATGGATAACCAAACTGTGATACATACACACAATGGAATACTACACTATGCAACCCTAAAGAATAACATAGAACCTGCAAAACACTGCATAACGTAGATGAACTTGGAGGACATTATGTTGAGTGAAATAAGTCAATCACTAAAGGACAAATACTGTATTAGTCTGTTATTGTAAAAGTCAAGGAAAGGTTTATATATGGAAGGGTTTATATATGGAAGGAAATTGTCTTTTTTGGTTACCAGGGTTGGGAGGGGAGGGGAGGGAACAGTGTTAGATAGGTAGAGATAAGTATTGATTTGGGTGAAGAGAAAGGCAATGTACCAAGTGTGAGTGAACAACATTGTGGTATTGAGGAAGAGGAAGACAGGGATGTATATGGGAAGGGCAGACAACAAAGATGAACCCTTTTGCACCTCAAGTACTGTGTTGTCAGTGAAGGTAAACTTGGATATACAGGTGAATATATGGGCAGACAGGCTGAACTATTAGGTATGTCTGTGCAGTGGAAAGTGTACCCAAGACCATGTATAGGGTTGACAATGTTTTTACAAGTGTTATTTGTGTGTTCTGTAAGAATTCCCAGGTGTATAGTAGATCTGACAAGGGACAAGGTTGTAGTCACTTCTTGGTCATGGCCAGCTACCCAGAGGGAGCGAGTAGTTGGACCTATGACCTCGGGACCATAGTTGCAGGGGACATGAAGCTCAATTGGCATAACATACTACACAAAACATTTTTCCACCTCCTACTTTGGTGAGTAGCGACTGGAATCTTAAAAGCTTGCAAGCAGCCATCTAGATGCAGCAATGGGTCTCTTCTTGTCCAGAGCAAAGAAGAATAAGAAAACCAAAGATTCATGGAAACAACTAGCCTAGCAACTGGTACACCATACGATCTGCACAGCCTATACAACCATGAGACCAGAAGAACTAGATGGTGCCCAGCTACCACTGTCAACCATTCGCAGGGCAATCTATGTAGGAGATCTTGGATAGCAGGGAGAGCAATGTGGAACAAAACTAAAAATCACTTGGAGAAAAAAGAGATGGGGGACCAGGTTTGCTGATCTGATAGAGCCTGGTGGAACCACTGAGACTATGGCCCCTAGCTGCCCTTCAGGTCTGGAATTGAACCCACAACTGTGGTTTCCAGCCAAACTAAGTACAGGCATGTGAGTTGAGCATTTGCCTGAGGTAGATACACTCCTTGGAGAGAACAATCATGAGAAAAAGAAGGGCTGTTTATACACAGGGAGACAGTTTGGGGGGCCGGAGTGCATGGAGGGATGGACAGAGGGAAGAGATAACTCTTGGGAGGAAGTGGGAGGGGAACTGTTCCATGGGGGTAAATTGTAGTCAATGTCATGAGACAAAGTGTATGTGAATTGCTGTATGGAAAGTGAATTTGCTCTGTAAACTTTCACTCAAGTCACGCATACACACACACACACACACACACACACCCAAACTCAAACCAAAAAAAAAACCAAACTCTGCCCTTGAGTCTATTAGACTCATAGTGACCCCTCTTTGGGTTTCTGAGGTGGTATCTCTATGGAAATAGATTGCCCAGTCTTCCTTCTGAGGAGTGGGTGGTGGATTTGAACCACCAACCTTCTGGTTAGCAGTCAGATGCTTTAGGCAGTATAAGGATAAGGGAAGTGGTCTATACCCAGGAAATAGAAGGAAAGGCCTTCCTGATAGAGAAAAGAGAAGACAGAGTAAATGTCATAGATCCCCCTGTAGGCTGCAACTCTCCATTCTTACTACCTGTAGCTTATACAAGGAGGCGCTCTAGTGGTGCTGTGGTTAAGCCATTGGGCTGCTACCATATTGTAGTTTGAACCCTTCAGCCATTCCGCAGGCGAAAGATGAGTCTTCCATAAAGATTTTCAGCCTTGGGAACCCTGTGGGGTCACTTTGAGTGGGAATAGACTCAGTGGTAATGTTTGGTTTGGTTTTGGATAACTTAATAGCTCTGATGGCACTGTGGTTAAAGCATTGGGCTGCTAGCCAAATGGTCTGCAGTTCAAACCCACAAACAACTCTGGGAGAAAGAGGAGTCTTCTGTACAGATTTACAGACTTGGAAACCCTATGGAGCAGTCCTACTGTGTTCTTCAGGGTTGCTATGTATTGGAATTGACTCGATGGCAGTGGGTTTGGTTTTTGAGTGGTGTGGTAGTTCAGTTTGTGTGTCAGCTTGGCTGGGTCTGGTTGAGTGGCTGGGCAGCTGGTGGTAGTTATTCCCCATGATGAGACTGGCAATCAACTCCATGGTGGGATCTACCACAAGCAGCTGAGTAG
>NW_006921613.1:16284504-16285948 GCF_000298275.1 Orycteropus afer afer | reverse complement strand
TAAGGCATTTGACTGCTAACCAGAAGGCTGGCGGTTCAAACCCACCAGCCACTCCTCGGAAGGAAGATTGGGCAATCTACTTCTGTAGTGATACCACCTTGGAAACCCAAAGAGGGGTCACTGTGAGCCAGATCTGACTTGATGGCAGTGAGTTTGGGTTTTTTTTTTGAGCTTGTAATAAAGCTTTGTGGTTCAGGTAGGCCAAGTCAAGGTCTTGATGTATAAAAGGAACTGTTAGAATTTAAAAAAAACTCTTCCCAAAATTGTTGTCTTATTACAGTCCATTTTGCAGCTGAACAATAAATGACTTTTTTCTTTAACAACCATAATCCTCCCTGAGACAGTGTATACCTTTGGTTGAATGGGGAAATGGTCACATAGCAGAAGAGAGAATAGGAAGCACATTCTATTTTTTTTCCTCCCCCGAAAATCCTCATTATGTGTTTATAACACTCATATAGACCAAATATGTATGTGTAAAAACCTTGGCACATAGTACATGTTCATTAAATGTTACAACGGATTCAAATCCTGCCTCTGCCGTTTATTTAGTATGTGTATAACCTTGGGCAAATTACTTAAGTTCTCTGTGTCTCAGTTTCCTAATTTGTAAAATGAAGACAATAATAGTACTTTTTCTCACATATTCTTGTGACATTTAAAAGAATAAATTAATTAAGGTGCTTAGAACAGTATCTATTAAATAGACATAAGCATAAAACATTTTTTAAAAAGTTCACTAAGTATTAGCTATTATTCCACACTTACTTCCTGTTTCTGTCCACTCTTCTCTCCAGGATGGGGTCTATCTGTGTTCTTGCCCAGCATCCACTCCCAGCTCCATCCTTCCTGCCTCATTTTTTTCTCCTAGGTGTCTGACCAACGGCCCCCCTTCCATTTCCTGGTCCATTTCCCGTTAGGCTAGTTGGCCCCTCCCATAGTTGTCTCTTTTGGTTCCCTTGGAGCCTTCCTGTTCTTCTGTAATTTGAGGATCAACCTTCTATACTTTTTCTAATAATAATACACATGATAATTTGTGTGCCTCTGCCTCACCAGCTATAATCCGGCCACGTTCTGGCTGTAATTTAATTACTACCTCAAATTATTCATAACTGATACAAAGTTCCTACCCTTTCTTCATGTTCTCTCTCTTTCTAGTCTTCTTGGTCCCTATAACTGATAGTCATGCAACCTGTAAGAGTGAAGTTGTCGGAAAGGGTATCTTGACTAGAGAAATGTAACTTGTTAGTAAGACACCATTGAAAGTCCAGTTGGGGTTGGTATTTTTCTGAAAGTACCAGTCTGGTTGTTTGATTTTCTCTAGCTATGCTCTGGTAGCGTAGTGCCTCTGGTTAGCATTCACTGCTAACCAGAAGGCTGGAGGTTCAAACCCACCAGCCACTCCTCAGAAGGAAGGTTGGGCAATCTATTTCCATAGCAATAC
>NW_006921613.1:16275634-16283455 GCF_000298275.1 Orycteropus afer afer | reverse complement strand
AAAGAACAGGTCTGCTAGAAAGGAAGAAGCAGAGAATTGGAGGTCTAAGATGAAAGTGAAGAACAAGTATAGTTTGTTCAGCAGTTCTGTTCTCTATTTGATATATTCAGAATACAGACGTTCAAGTTTAAAGTTCACAAACTTTAAATTTCAAGGATTTGAAATCCTGCAGATACATTCCTTATGTTCATTTTAGAATGAATTAATATCTCTAGTTCTTATCTCATCTTTTCTTCTAAAGTTTTTCTTTCTCTGGTATTCCCCATCTTGAGTGCTGTCATCTTCTCATCTCAAGCCAGCAATCTGGAAGTCATTAAGAGTTTTTACTCTCCTTTCATAGTCTGCATTCAGTTAATCACCAAATCTTACCAGTTTTACCTCCTAAAAATTTCTCATATCCATCAATTTTTCTCCATTTATATTGTAATAACCTTGGTCCAAGTCATCATTATTTCTCATCACTACTAGATCAGAAAACTCCTAACTGGTCTCCCTGTGTCCCTTCTTATACTTCCTACAGTTTCGTCTCTACTCTGTAACTAAGGTCAGTGCTTTTTTTAAGGTTGATGTTTTCCCCTGATGCTTTAAACTTTATTTTTTTGTTTAAAATTTAATTGGTAAAAATACATATAAAAATTTTAAAAAGATCTTAAAAGTAACTCGGCAGATGTAAATCAAAACAACAATGAGATATTATCTCACCCCAGCAATAATAGTAAAGTTAAACAATGCAGAAAGTAGCAAATACTGGTGAAGGTATGGAGAGATTGCAGCTCTCATACACTGCTGGTTGGACTGTAAAATGGTACAGCTGTGGTGGAAAACAGTATGGTGTTTCCTTAAAAAATTGGAAATACCATTTGATCCATCAGCTGAGGAATGGATAACCAAACTGTGGTACATACACACAATGGAATACTATGCAACCTTAAAGAATAATGTAGAATCTGCAGAACACTGCATAACATGGATGAACTTGGAGGACATTATGCTGAGTGAAATAAGTCAATCACAGAAGGACATACATTGTATTAGTCCATTATTGTCAAAGTCAAGGAACAGTTAATATATGGAAGGAAATTTTCTTTGTTAGTTACCAGGGGTGGGGAGGGGAGGGATGTGAAGAAAAGGGCAGTGTACCAAATGTGAGTGATCAACATGGTGGTGTTGAGGAAGAGGAAGACAGAGAGAGGTACATGGGAGGTGCAGACAACAAAGATGAACCCTTTTGTACATACAGTACTGCATTGTCAGTGAAGGCAAACACAGGTAAATGGGTGGATAGATGGGTGGACAGGCTGAACTATTAGATATGTCTATGCAGCAGGGAGTGTAACCAAGACCATGTATAGGGTTGGCAGACAGTGGTTCTACAAGTGTATTTGTACATTCTGTAAGAATTCCCAGGGGTATAGTAGAGCTGACAAGGCACAAGGTTGTAGTCACTTCTTGGTCACAGCCAGCTACCCAGAGGTACCAAGTATTGAACCTGTGGACTGTGGACCAAGGTTGCAGGGGACTTCAAGCTAATTGGCATACCATACTGCACAAAACATTTTTCCACCTCCTACTTTGGCAAGTAGCAACTGGGATCTTAAAAGCGTGCAAGCAGCCATCTAGATGCAACGATGGGTCTCTCCTCATCCAGAGCAAAAAAGAATGAAGAAAACCAAAGATTCATGGAAACAATTAGTCCTCGTGACTGGTACACCATGCAGTCCTCAGCCTATATGATTATGAGACCAGAAGAACCAGATGGTGCCTGGCTACCACTGTCAACCACTGGGATGGGGATCTATGTGGGAGATCCTGGATAGAGAGGGAGAACAATGTGGAACAAAACTCAAAGTCATTTGAGGGGGAGAAAAAAAATGGGGACCAGGTTTGCTGGTCTGATAGAGCCTGATAGAACCACTGAGGCTATGGTCCCTAGCTGCCCTTCAGGTCTAGAATTGAACCCACATCTGTGGCTTCTAGCCAAACAAAAGACAGGCATAAGAGTTGAACTTGTACCTGAGGTAGATACACTCTTTGGAGAGAACAATCATGGGAGAAAGAGTGGCTGTTTATGCACAGGGAGACGGTTCAAAGGGCAGGAATGCGTGGAGGGATGGACAGAAGAGGTAACTATCAGGAGGAAGTGGGAGGGAGCTGTTGCATTGGGGTAAATTGTAGTCATGTCATGAGACAACATGTATGTGAACTGTTGTATATAAAGTGAATTTGCTCTGTAACCTTTCACCCAAATTACAATAAAAAAAAAAAGTTTGATCCTGCAATTCTACTACTAGGAATATATCCTAAAAAGATGAGGTACAGGACACGAATAGACATATGCACACCTATGTTTGTCGGAGCACAATTCACTATAGCAAAGAGATGGAAACAACCTAGGTGCCCATCAGCAGATGAATGGATAACCATACTATGGTACATTCACACAATGGAATACTATGCAACATTAGAGAATAATGAAGCATACTCAAATCACCTAATAATGTGGATGAATTTGGAGAACATTATGCTGAGTGAAATAAGTCAGTCATAGAAGGACAAATAACAAAAGTGTGTGACCAGCACAATAACATTAGGGAAAAGGAAGACACAGAAATGTGCACTGAATATACAGATAACAGAGGTATCTCTTCACTCAGGCAGCTACTGGCTGCTGAGGCTAACAAGCCCAAGGTCGACAAATAAAATGGCATAGTCGCAGTGTTACCAAACAACACGGAGGCCATTGATTCAAGTCCACTGAAAGTCCCAAGATCACCAGAGCGTGGCAGGCTGTTGAACAAAGACTTGGCTACGTGCAGGATTCAAGCATTCCATAAGCTAGGGACCATTCCCAAAGTTGCTTATATACGGGAAGCAGACCACATCCCTAAAGCAGCTACTCATCTGCTTGTGGTGGATCCTACCATGGAGTTGATTGCCAGTCTCATTGTGGGGAATAACTACCACCAGCTGCCCAGCCACTCAACCAGACCCAGCCAAGTTGACACACAACCTTAACTACCACAAGGTATGATGGATCACAGGGACCTCAACTTTCATGACCTTGAAACCAGAAGAACTAGATGATGCTCAGCTACCAATGCCACCCACTCAGAAAGGGCTTAAATTGGAGATCCCTCGAGGAAAAATGTGGAACAAAATTCAAAAACAAAAATTATGAGAATTACTGGTTGGATAGAAACTGGTAGAACCCCCGAGACCACGGCCCCGGGTTATCCTTTAGGCGTGGAACTGGACTCATTTCTGTGGATTAGCTCTCAGCCAAAGAGTAGAAAGGCCTGCAAGCGGAATACCTACCCCAAGGGAGATGTACTCATCTACCCTAGGGAGGTGCATCCCTTAGATCAATTAACCATGAAACATCAGAAGGACATCATTTGTGTAGAGGGAAATTTGGACAGATGAGAATGCATAGATAAGGACACAAGGAGGGGGTAGTGGTAGGGAGCATAGTTTTATATTGTTGGGATGGTAATCGGGGCGGTGAAACTAAATGTGCTTGAACTGTGGAGAGTAAAACGAATCTGCTTAGTAAATTTGCATGCACACCACAATAAACAATTAAAATAAATAAATAAAAATAAAAGTAACTCTTCATTGCCTTGTAGTCCTCTAGCTTTCTCTGGAGATAATCTGTTACTAAGTTTCTTTGTAGCTTTCCAAAAATATTCTGTGTATATCCAAGCCAGGTTGTACCCCTTGCATTTTAATTGTTCCATATTAATACATATAGAGCTCTCTTACACTTTTTTAATGGCTCATGGTTTTCTACCTTATGCATTGCTACAATTTATTTACTCAATCCCCCACTGGTGGGTGATGCTGTTGTTTTCAGTCTTTTGATATAATGAATATCTTGTATATGAATATTTATGGGATGAAATTCCTAGAAGTGAAATTTCTGGGTCAGAGAGTATGAATGAATTAAATTTTGATAGAATTGCCAAATTGCCCTTCATAGGTATTGAACCAATTTATACTCTTACCAATAATGTCTGAAAGGGCCTAAGTTTCCCACTCTCACTAACATGAAATATGTACATTTTTTGCATTTGTTAATCTTACAGCTGAAAAAATGATGCTGTGATTTTAATTTGCATTTCTTTTGTGAATAAGTTGAACATCTGTTCATATGTTTAAGTATCATTTTCATTCCTTTTCTGTGAACTGCCTACCCATTTTTCTCCCCATTTTCTATTGCTCTGTTGGTATGTCACTTTATATATTTAAAAACTAGATTTTTGACTTTGATATATTATAAATCATAATGATCATTTAAATAACACAGTTAAAAATTGTTTAAAAACTTTAAATGTTTGGGAAGATGAAGATGTTCCTAAATTGACTGTGGTGTTTGCACAACTCTTAGTAGACTAAAACCCATTGAATAGTACACTGTAAGTGAGTTGTATGGTATATGAAATATCTTAACAAACCTGTTACTAGCTTGGGGGCGGGGACTTCAATGATTTCTCATTACCCTGGGATAAAATCGAGAGTCCTTAACACAGCCTTAGAAGTCTTAAGTAAAATGTACCTTTGCCGATCTTTTTTTTTTTTTTTTTTTTTAATTGTGATTTGGGTGAACGTTTACAGAGCAAATTCACTTTCCATACAGCAGCTTACATGTACTTTGTCTCATGGCCAAACCAAAAACCAAACCCACTGCCATTGAGTCTGATCCTACTCATAGTGAACCCCTCCTTGGGTTTCTGAGGTGGTAGAACTATGGAAATAGATTGCCCAGCCTTCCTTCCAAGTAGTAGTTGGTGGGTTTAAACCATCAGCCGTCTGGTTAGTAGTCAAATGCCTTAGGCACTACGCTACCAGAGCTCCTTGTTTCATGACGTTGACTACAATGTACTACAATGCAACAGCTCCTCTCCCACTTCCTCCCCATAGTTACTTCCATGTGCCCTTCCCTCCATGCACCCCTGCCCCCTGAGCTGTCTCCCTGTGCATACACAGTCCTTCTATTCTCCCATGATTGTTCTCTCCAAGGAGTGTATCTATCTAATGTAAATGCTCAGCTCATATACCTGTCTTGTGTTTGACTGGAAGCCACAGGAGTGGGTTCATTACCAGACCTGAAGGGCAGCTAAGGGCCATAGTCTTAGTGGTTCCATCAGGTTCTGTCAGACCAGCAAACCTGGTCCCTTTTTTTTTTTTAAATGATTTTGAATTTTGTTCCACATTGTTCTCCCACGCTATCCGGGATCTCCTACATAGATCCCCTTCTGAGTGGTTGGCAGTGATAGCTGGGCACCATCTAGTTCTTCTGGTCTCATAGTTGTATAGGCTGAGGATCATGTGGTGTACCAGTCACTTGGACTAATTATTTCCATGAATTTTTGGTTTTCTTCATTCTTCTTTGCTCTAGACAAGGAGAGACCCATTGTTGCATCTAGATGGCCACTTGCAAGCTTTTAAGATCCTAGTTACTACTTGCCAAATAGGAGGTGAAACAGTGTTTTGTGCAGTATGTTATGCTAATTGAGCTTGATGTCCCCTGTAACTATGGTCCCAAGCCCACAGGTTCAACTACTTGCTCCCTCTGGGTAGCTGGCTATGGCCAAGAAGTGGCTACAACCTTGTCCCTTGTCAGCTCTACTGGGAATTCTTATAGAACATACCAATATACTTATAGAAACATAATCTGCCAACCCTATACATGGTCTTGGGCACACTCCCCACTGCATAGATATACATAATAGTTCAGCCTGTCCACCCATCTATCCACCTGTATATCCATGTTTACCTTCACTGACAACACAGTACTGTATGGGCAAAAGGATTCATCTTTGTTGTCTGTACCTCCCATGCACCTCTCTATATCTTCCTCTTCTCTATATCTTCCTCTTCCTCAATGCCACCATGTTGATCACTCACATTTGGTACATTGCCCTTCTCTTCACCCAAATCAATCTTGTCTCTACCTATCTAACAGTGTTCCCTCCCTTCCTCCTCCACACCTGGTAACCAACAAAGAAAATTTCCTTCCATTTATAAACCTTTCCTTGAGTTTTTACAACAATGGACTAATACATTATATGTCCTTCTGTGATTGACTTATTTCACTCAGCATAATGTCTTCCAAGTTCATCCACGTTATGCAGTATTTTGCAGATTCTAGGTTATTCTTTAGGGTTGCATAGTATTCCATTGTGTGTATGTACCAGAGTTTGTTTATCCATTCTTCAGTTGATGGACACTTAGGTCTTTTGCAGATCTTTATAGATTCAACTTTTGCATCTCTTTTCTAATCCTTTCTGTCATAGGCATGCATGCATACTTGATCATTTACTTTCTCTAAAATGCCATGAGTTTTTCTCCCTGAGGAGTTCATTCATGTTATTCTCTGGTTAGAGTATTCCTTTTTTCCTAGTGCCATTTTGCCTTTATGTCTCTTGTCTATACTTTAGGTCTCATTTTAATCATCATAAAGAAACGGGAGCTCTGGTAGCATAGTGCCTAAGGTACTTGACTGCTAACCAGAAGGCTGGCGGTTCAAACCCACCAGCCACTCCTCGGAAGGAAGGCTGGGCAATCCTACTTCCGTAGTGATACTGCCTCGGAAACCCAAGGAGGGGTCGCTGTGAGTCGGGGCCAACTCGATGGCAAATAACAACAACAACAAAGAAACTTTAGAACCCTTTCCAGAACTCTTGGAATAGGTTAGATTTCCCAACCGTATGCTTCTACAGCACCCTTTTCCAGCAATTTTACATGTATAGTTACTTATCTTCCTTGCTGGATTTTAAGCTCTATGAAAGCTAGAACCTTGGATTCTTGTTTATTGCCATGTTCTAGATCTGGCATAGTATCTTTCATTTGGTAGGTGTTTGATAAATGTTTTCCTTATAACTGACATATGGGGATGAATTCATAAGCTAACAGTGGGTTTTCTTAATAGATGGTGACCAAACACTTTGTATCCCCAGGTCTACTGTTTATTGTTGTTTGTTGTTGTTATTGGGTACTCAGTAAATGCTTTATAAATGACTGCAATTAAAAATGACTGCCTTCATAAATAAATGAATGTGTGAATGGACAAACTTCTTTGTGGTGATTCATCACAGTCAGCAGAGACCAAAGACTCTGGTTATTCTCTTTAAAAATGTAACTGAGGGTATAGATTACACTGTTGATGTTAAGTTCTGTCAAGTTGCTTCTAATTCATAGTGACCCTGTATACAACAGAATGAAACTCTGCTTCGTCCTGCACCATCCTCACAATAGTTGCATATTTACGCCTGTTGCTATAGTCAATGTGTCAGTTCATCTCGTTGAGGGTCTTTTTCTTTTTCACTGACTTTCTACCAACCATGATGGCCTTCTTCAGGGGTTGGTCTTTCTTGATAACATGACCAAAGTATTGAGACAAAGTCTTGCCATCCTCGTTTCTAAGGAACATTCTGGCTGTACTATTTCCCAGACAGATTTATTTCTTCTTCTGGCAGTCCATGGTGTATTTCAAATTCTTCACCAGTGCCATAATTCAAATACATCAATTCTTCTTTGGTCTTACTTATATACGTTGTCCAGCTTTCACATGCATATGAGGTGACTGGAAATGACTGGCTTGGGTCAAGCTCATCTTAGTCCTCAGAGTGATATCTTTACTCTTCAATATTTTAAGGAGGTCTTTTGCACCACATTTGCCCAATGCAATATGTTATTTGATTTCTTTTTTTTTTTTTTTTTCTTTTTCAAAAATAATTTTTTTTTTTTTTTAAATTAGGATTTGGGTGAAGATTTACAGAGTAAATTCACTTTTCATACAGCAGTTCACATATATTTTGT
>NW_006921613.1:16267437-16269737 GCF_000298275.1 Orycteropus afer afer | reverse complement strand
TCACGTATCTCTGAGCCGCCTGTATTGTCAGGGTCACTCAGTTCGCTGTCAGACCGCAGCTCCGTAGGTCTCCTTTTTTTTGGTATTTTCACGCCAATTCTTCTGCTAGTTGGGGTTTAGTCCAATTCTGCATCCTTTCCTTCAAGGCTCAGGGGTCCAAGATTATCTTCTGTGTCTGTGTTAATTGGTTTCCCTTTTCTTTGTTGAAGAGGGTCTGTGCAATCCTTCTGCCTAGTCCGCCATCTTGCCCCGCCTCCTGTTTTGAAAGAATACAATCTTGATACATACCTTTTTTTTTTAAATTTATTTATTCTATTTTTTACTTTATAGTATTCCTTCCCCTCCCCTCCCACCCCTGGTAATCAACAAAGAAAGTTTCCTTCCATATATAAACATTTCCTTGGCTTTTTACAATAATGAACTAATACAATATTTGTCCTTCTGTGATTGACTTATTTCACTCAGCATAATATCCTTCAAGTTCATCCACGTTAGATGCACACCTTTCTTGATTTTAAGCCATGCAGTATCCCCTCGTTCTGTCTGAACGACTGCCTCTTGGTCTTTGTACAGATTCCACATGAGCACAATGAAGTGTTCTGGAATTCCCGTTCACCACAATGTTATCCATAATTTGTTATCCACACAGTCAGGTACCTTTGCATAGTCAATAAAACACAAGTAAACATCTTTCTAGTATTCTCTGCTTTTAGCCAAGATCCATCTGATAGCAGCAGTGATATCCCTCATTCCACGTTCTCTTCTAAATCCAGCTTGAGTTTTTGGAGTTCTCTGTCAATGTAATGCTGCAACCACTTTTGAATTATCTTCAGCAAAATTTTACTTGTGTGTAATATTAATGATATTGCTTGGTAATTTCTGCATTCTGTTGGATCGACTTTCTTTGATGGTCACACATATGGATCTCTTCCAGTTGGTTGGCCAGGTAGCTGCCTTCTAACTTTCTTGGCATAGACAAGTGAGCACCTCCAGCAATGCATCCATGTCTTAAAACATTTCAGTTGATGTTCTGTCAATTCTTGGAGCCTTGTTTTTGGCCAATGCTTTCAGTGCAGCTTGGACTTCTGTCAGTACCATCAGTTTTTGTTCATATGCTACCTCCTGAAATGGTTGAATGTTGACCAATTTTTGGTACAGTGACAGTGTGTATACCTTCCATCTTCTTTTTATACTTTCTGCCGTGTTCAGTATTTTGCCCATAGAGTCCTTCAGTATTGCAACTCAAGGCTTGATTTTTTTTTTCCTTCAGTTCTTTCAGCTTGAGAGATACCCAATGTGTTCTTCCCTTTCAGTTTTCTAATTTCAGGTCTTTACACATTTCATTATAATACTCTGTCTTCTGGAGTCGCCCTTTGAAATCTTCTGTTTAGCTCTTTTACTTCATCATTTCTTCATTTGCTTTAGCTACTTTCCATTCAAGAGCAAGTTTCAGTCTCTTTTGACATCCATCTTGATCTTTTCTTCCTTTCCTGTTTTGTTAATGATCTTTTACTTTCATCATGTATGTATGTCCTTGATGTCATGCCATACCTCCTCTGGTCTTTTTGGTCATTGTGTTCATTGCATCAGTCTGTTCTTGAGATGGTCTCTAAATTCAGGTGGGATGTACTCAAGGTCATATTTTGGCTCTTGTGAACTTGTTTTAATTTTCTTCAGCTTCAGCTTGAACTTGTATGTTAGCAGTTGATGGTCTGTTCCACAGTTGGCCCCTGGCCTTGTTTTGACTAATAGTACTGATCTACTTCATCATCTCTTTCTACAGATGTAGTTGATATGATTCCTATGTATTCCATCTGGTGAAGTCCACATGTATAGTTACCTTTATGCTGTTGAATAAAGGTATTTACAGAGAATAAGTTCTTGGTCTTGCAAAATTTTTATCATGTGATCTCCAGCATTGTAGGTAAAAATCTTCAATTTCTTCATCTTTAGCTTTAGTGGTTGGTGTGTAAATTTGAATGATAGTCACACTAACTTATTTTCTTTGCATGCGTATGGATATTATTGTATCACTGACAGCATTCAGAATACATCTTGAAATGTTCTTTTTGAATATGAATGTGATTCCATTCCTCTTTAATTTGTCATTTCTGGCATAGTAGAACATTTGTTGTTGTTATGTGCCGTCGAGTCGGCCCCGACTCATAGCGACCCCTCCTTGGGTTTCCGAGGCAGTATCAGTACGGAAGTAGGATTGCCCAACCTTCCTTCCGAGGAGTGGCTGGTGGGTTTTGAACCGCCAGCCTTCTGGTTAGCAGTCAAGTGCCTTAGCCACTATG